>NW_019392830.1:346147-551614 GCF_000648675.2 Cimex lectularius | reverse complement strand
GCGCGGGTGTGTGTGTGTGTGTGTGTGTGTGTGTGTTATGCTTATATGACCATAATTTTAATTTATTTTGATTAAGATTCAATTACTTAATTAATTTTTTAATTATAAATAGTATCATAATGTACTTCCATTTCATTTTTTTTTTTTTTTTTTAATTAGACTTAAAAATTAGCATTTAAAATTTAAAGTTATTATGCAATCACTATTTCACTTTTCAATTTTTTTGTGAGGATTGCATAACTCGCATTTACATGCATTATGGAGGAAGTAAATTTTCCTCCAACCAACTTTATTGGTTTTTTGAACTTTTAATTACATAAATAATTGTTATTACATACTTTACCAAAAAATATGTCACAGAACGTGGGGTTTGCAGCAAAAACCATCCTGCATTGAAAGGGTTAATATAAAAATAACTTGTCAACTTTTTATAAAAATAAGGATTTAGGGTTATGAATCGCACAATATAATAAAAAAGCAAAATATTACCCACTTTATTCTACATTTTGTAAATGTTAAAAAGTAAACAATTAAAAATAAATTAAAATTCCATAAAATTAATGTCTGTCAGAGGTACATTACTTGAATTTGGCAATCCCTCTGAAATGACAAGTGACCATACTGAGATCAATAATTGCAGTCGTGGTCATATTAAACCTTAACATATCAAATAAATAGATATAAAATATCACAGCACATCTCACAATAGATAAAACATTTTATTATTTAACATTGTCTTCCAGTTTGGTGAATTTTGCTATAAAGAAACCGATGGTGTCATCTTCTGGGACGGGTTCTCGACTGTTCCCGAAGCGCTGGACGTAGTATCGTTCTTGCTCGTTCAGACCGCACTTTAAAAAGCAAATAGATTAATATTTTTCAAAAATGCAAATTAAAAAGACATACATCTGGGAGGCCTGGCATTCCGAGCATGGGGCTCGAACGGATAAGCCTTAGTTTGGGGAATTTCTGCAAAGCCCAGACAACCATGGCCTCATTTTCTTCTACAGTAATTGTACACGTGCTATACACGAGGAAACCTCCAGGTTTTAACAGCTGCACAGCCTACCACAGATAAATTAAATATGTCATTCTGTATATCATAGAGGTATACAAACCTCAGTAAATAAACCCTTCTGAAGTGGGGGGAAAGACTCAACGTGGCTTCGCTTCACAGTGTTACGTAGTCGTGGCCGCTTTCCGAGTGCACTGCAAGGGGCATCAAGCAAAATCCTGTCAAACGTCTCTGGTGGAAAAGGCGGCGTAAAATCATTTTCTGTCTTGTCCAGGCTCACAGCCTTAGTCGAGTCCCACACGAAGGAAGTGACATTGGTCGTTCCGAGGAGCTCACAGGTTGCTTTCATTTTTGCCACCTTGCTTGCGATTTTATCCAATGCGATTAATTTGCCCTGTTGGAATTTAAGTTTTCACATTATTACAAAAACATTTTTTTTTTTTAAATACAAATAAACCTTGTTTCTCATAAGGGTGGCCAAGTGGCAGGTTTTATTGCCTGGTGCTGCACACATATCCAAAACAAGGTGTTCAAATGTCGGATTGAGCACATGTGAGGAAAGGATCGATGGAAGGTTCTGCAGGACGCCTGCATCTTGCGGTATTTTTATCGATGGCACATAGCTTATCCTATGGTTGACCCTGACTGCCACTCCTCTAAAATGCCATAAATTACACAAAATTTTGTACATCATACAAAACTGCTAACTCACTCGGCTTTGTTGTTGTTATCAAAGAGCTGTGGGCGATCCATGAGAACCTGACCGTGTCCGATGAGTAATTTTTCCCCTTCGAATTTCTTCGAGAAACCCTTTCGGCACACACCGGCAAGATCGACGTATATGTTGACAGCGTCATCGACCTGTGTGCCGGCTGGCATTCCCATTACCCCAGGGGCAAAAATATCGGCACCTCTCAGTACCGCATTGCCACAGGAGACGTCAATGATAATTTCTTTATCGACACCTTCGAGACAATCAGATTTCTCTTCTTTTTTCCAGCTACCGACGACAATGCAATCCCGGATAATCTCATGCTGGTACACTACTGGCATTTTGGCTACTTTCTCATCGAAGTTCTGAAAATATACTACTTATAGTAATGAATTTTTTTTTTTTTTTTTTTTTTTTGTGACAAACCTCAGGGAACTGAACCTTCAGCAACTCTAGAATATCGTCGATTCCACATTTCAACGTGTTGACTCTAATCGTTGTGAAAGCAGGTGCCGTAGTAAACCAGCATTTTTCGTCCTTTAAAAAAATAAAAATATGTTTCAAATAATGTAAAAATTATAAATCTTGTGGTAAAAACTGAACACAAAACTTATTGATAATAAAGAGAAATGCAAGTAATATACATCGTGAATAGGAAATATTGCAAGAAAAACCCACTTGGAAAAAGTTGAAAACTAACAATAAATATTTATTTTTTTAATGTATTATTATAAATTAAACTTTCCTTCAGCAACAAAGTTCAAATTTGGAACAATGATTATAAAAAATCATTAAAATTTTTAACATATTCTAAAATTCTCAAAAGAAAGAAGATATTTTAAAATGTATTACAATAAATATATCGAATAGGTAGAAATTGTCCACAGGTACATGTGTGTAGATAACGGATAGCCGGTGATCCCGGTAAAAATTAACCACACATGTACCTGTTCATATAATATAATGATTTTTTTCGAAGTCCTGATGAAGGCGATATATTCTGCCGAAAGCTCGACAAGAAAATAAATGTTGTTTCTGTCTTCCTGGCCTCGTCCCCAATCTACCTTTAGGAAAGTATATTTAGGGCCCATAGTTCATCCACTTGGTCTTTCTTGAATCTGAGTATCCGTACAACAGACAACTTGACACTACAACTATGAGCTAGGTATGACTGACTTGTTCATCCATTTAAGCAGATGGTTGGAAGAAAAGCAATCTAAGTATTCCAAGGCTGAAATATTTATTTTGAACATTTGCTCCTCCCTAGTCCATTCTCTGCAGCCCCACTGGGTCTTTCCTCAATCTGAGCCTCGTACAAGGGACGATTTGCATACACTATAGCTGTGGGCTATGTAGGAATGACTTGTTCGTCCATTTAAGAACATGGTTGGAATAAAAGCAATCTAAGTATTGCAAGGCTGAAATATTTATTTTGAACATTTGCTCCTCACTAGTCCATCCTCTGCAGCCCCACTGGGTCTTTCCTCAATCTGAGCCTCGTACAAGGGACGATTTGCATACACTGCAGCTATGGGCTAGGTAGGAATGACTTGTTCGTCCATTTAAGCGGATGGTTGGAAGAAAAGCAATCTAAGTATTGCAAGGCTGAAATATTTATTTTGAACATTTGCTCCTCCCTAGTCCATTCTCTGCAGCCCCACTGGCTCTTTCCTCAATCTGAGCCTCCGTACAAGGGACGATTTGACATTCACTACATCTATGGGCTAGGTGTGACTTGATAGACCATTTAAGCCGGTTGCGCAGTTTTTTCCAACAGTTTGTCAAAAACTACCTCACCCTACATTTGCCTTGCTTTAAAACCGATGGTTGGTTTGGCGGAAGGTGGAAAACCGTCTGACAGACCAAAGCAGCAATAGGTAGGCGGGGAAAGTTGGACATGGCCAAACTCTAAGCCAACTTACAGACCTAAACAAAAAATCTTAAAATCTAAAACAAATGTCAAAGAACTTTAAAGTTTATCTGTCTTTTATCTGTTATTGCATGGAGCTTTATTACAAATATATACTTATATCTCCCTTTCACATGTTTTTGGGTAACATAATAAAAAATACATATAGAAAGTACATTTACTTGTCCATTTCCAATTTTTTTTTTTGTTTTATCTATTTTTGACTATAACAACACATTGACATATTGTATTAATAAAGCAAATTCTAGGCATATTTTTATCATACAGGTATGCTATATCATACAACAAGCTGTTACTATAGTCAGAGATTTTATATATTTTAAAAATAACTGGAAACTAAAACTAAATTGAAAATTTAGAAATTAAAATAATAAATGAGATAGCTCACTTCTTTGGTCACATAGTCGTCTGGGATGAGGGGACGAATCTCGGTGAAGTTGGTGAAGCAGCTGTCCAGTTGGCCGACGCTCATCTTCTGGGGTGGCCTGGTTGTAGTGAAGACTATTGACTTAAACTAATGGCCCTGCGACTATGAAAAACTACCATTTACTGGGCTGTAAAATGCGAAATACAAAAACATTTGGCAACCAGAAGCAACCTCGCCACCCATCCACGTGGTTCTCACATGCCAACCAGTGATGTGGTTCTGACGACTAGAAAGTAGAAAAGGTCGACGGTTACAACGGGCCATTAACGTTGGTTAACTGGCACTTTATCAAACATGTTTATGCTTTATTTTAACAATTAAACCAATAAAAATGCACAATAAACAGAAAACGCGGTAGAAATTGGTACTGAATATGTTCATTTCACACGAGAGCATCATCAATTTACCTTCACCTTTCAGTACTCGCATTTCACAATTGATTAAGCAAAACCGATCAAAAAACAACAAAAGCTAATCGCAGATAATCAATTGCAACATGATGAACATTGGTCTGCAGTTTGACTGACTCAGTTCTTTTAGAACTACTACATACAGCAGACACCATAGTCATGACCTCAGTTGAAACAATTCAAAATTGACTACGATGTTCCTTCATTATTAATTTATGTCTAACATACATATATTGTTTGTACGTTTGCAGCCCTTATCTCTGGAGTTTGTTTGTTCTTATGCATTGCTAGATTCTGCAGAATATTTAAATGTTCAGGTGGTTAAAGAACCCTTTGCACTTTGTACGACAGGTAAAACTATTGTGCTTACTATCGAGCTTTCGATGAGCCCCCACAGGCTGGTAGTGGTTTCTCACTCATCACGAGAATTATTAGTGTCCAGCGTAGATTCACGATTGTTTAGTGCTGGAGAGTAGTGGATTCCAATTTGTACCATATCTCTAAACTTCAAATATCCTCCTTCTGTTATTATTAGGGCTTCAGCTTGAGTCGATGATTAATTAACAGATCTTCAATAATTTTGTTTTTCTGACTTTGTTATATCAGGTCTGTTGTAACAATTAACTTTCCTGATGAAGTCATTTGCCTGCCTTGGTCCTGAAGTTTTTCCATCAGGCAGTATAAGTCATTAACTAGGCCTATTAGACAGTTACTCCGTTTTTAATGGCAGTTTGAAATTTTATAGAAGATTGAGTCAGATTAGATAAGGAAACAACAATCCAGACGATTATTGCATCTGCTTAGGCCAGAGGTGATGATGGAATGCTACTATGCTTCTATTTCCAGAATATTGGCGTACCAGGGAACCTAGTCCTGTCCCATCAGAAACCCCGCCCCATTTCACGTAAAGTTTCGTTAAAATAGATCATGGTAAAATTTAGTTAATCCAGACTGCTTAAAGTTTACAAGGAATAGCCTGTAGAACTGTCCGTCTACACTCGCGGGTTTTTTGATGTTGCTCAAACGCGTTATGGCTTTGCGACTTCCTCAGTGAGGAACTTAACATGTTTTCACCAATTCGCAGATCCACCGATCTACTGATCCACCAACAACATTGACCTGTATGTTGTAAGATCATTTTGCCTGCCCTCACTGTCTTGGTCTATCAGACGTATTTCGGCAACAACCCACCACTGATGATGATGATAATGATTATGATGATTTAAAAACAAAAACGTAATCAGAGAGTTGGTAGAAAAGTTTTTATGAAGGTGTCAACTAAATATTGATGACGTAATTAAAGGCATTAAAAATTATTTTCTTTTTTTAATGTATTATGTGAAGATAAGTAACATAACTTATAAACTAACACACAAACATACAGTATTCATATATAGAAAAAAATTATTTAAAAAATATTGAATTATGCCCAAATCCTTCTCGGCTCTTTCCATCCGAGTTCACCCATTAAGTACATCACCCTGTCGGCTATCCGGGGCCCTAGGGACTCGTAGAATTCCAGCATGTCCGGTTTCATTTTGTAAGCGACACTTTGAAAAAATAAAATGGGAATTTAAAAATTTAACGACAAAATTCATTGGATGCTTACACATGATCCGGCTTGACTGAAAGGTCGAGATTCCCAGCTTGAAATTTATTGTAAATTTTGTCGTGTTCCTGCCTTGCCTCGTCCCAATCCACTTCCTGGCCCTGGTAGCAAAGGTAAGCCCTGATCTTGGCGAAAAGAGGTTCGTTGTCGTAGATGTCCTTCCATTCTTCGTACGGCAAGCGCTTTATAAGACCTTCTGCTCTCACCTTTAAAAGAAAGTGAAACAAATCTAAATTTAAAACTAGCAGAAATGTTGTAAATACATCAAGGGCTGTTTCTCATGCTCTCATTAAATGATCAAACTAAAGAGCAAATATTTAAAAACAACCTGCCGTGAAAGAACGAGCTCGTTTTGTTGAACAACCCATAGAAAAGTCATAGCAGCCATGGGGTTTTCTTCCTTTAAAACAATAAATCCAGATAAATTTTAAACGCTGCGAAATAAAATAGACATTGATTACCATTTCCCGGACTTTTTTGCTCCTACTATCAGTCATGATGACGAAGCCGTCTTTGTCCAGCCTCCTCAAGATTAAGTTCCTCGCGCTCACACGACCACTTCTTTAAAAACAAACAACCAATTATTAAAGAAAAAAACCGGAATTTTTTTCAAAAATTACTTTGCAGCTGTGGACAGACAGAAGCTGTTCTTCGCTATGTAGTTGTCCGTTTCAAATTCATCGTACCACTTTTGGACAAGTTGGAACGGATCTTTAGGAGTAAATTCAATTTTATGGAGGCCGGTATCGTTAGCATTCCTGGCTACCTGAAGGATAAAAATATAAATTAGATTGTCTTTCTTAAATGCATGTCAGACTAGTTGTAAACTATAGTTCTTCTCCGAACTGGTTTTATACAGCGATCCGGATTACAGAAATTAAATTTGCACATTAATTTTAAACTACTTACCGGATACGATGTTGCCATTCTCTTAAACGAGCTGATCGCAGTTTTTGCGATATTCTTTATGATATTGTCAATCTTTAAAAAATTCAACACCAAATTAGATTTACAACAAGGAATCGTCACATATTCTAAATTAAACATGTACAAAAACAAACATTGAAAAATGAATAAGTACATAGTATATTAATAAGTAATAGAGCAAGTTAGATAAACAGATAAAGCACATAAACTAGGTCTTTTGGTCTTGAAAATCTCAACTACGTTAAATTTCTTCCTAAATAACGTATTTATAGTTTGAATTTCACTTACAAGCTGAAGGAATAGACATAGAATGTGTGGAAAGAGTAAGTTTGTGAGTATATGAATGAGTTAGTGAAAACTAAAGTTCGGTCAGTGAACGAGCGTGTAATTTGTGAGTAAAAGAGTGAGTTTGGGCTTGTGGCGAGGGAAAAGTGAGGAACAAGCGATGGGTTAGGTGAGTAGATGAGTGAGGCCATATGTGAGTGAATTGGTAAGAGTACGAACGTGTGAGTTATGAGTTAGAAAGCAAAGGGGTTAGTGAGGGAGAGTGATGTAATAGTGAGTAGACGAGTAGGTGAGACCATATGTGAATGAGTTGATAGGTGAGAAGGTAAGTGAATGAATGACTGAAGCTGGATGTTGTAAGTTGTGAAAGATGTGTGAGTATTGCGAATGAAAGAATATGCGTGAGTTGTTGGGTAAGTAGATAAGTGAACGAACGAGTGAGAGAGTGGGTGAGTAGGTAAGTGAACTAATATGTGAGGGAATGAGTTGAGTATTGGGAGTTGTGTGAGTGAGTTGAGTATTGTGAGGGAGAATGTATGAGTGAGTGAGTTCTAGGGTGAGCAGGTGCGTGAACGAATGAGTGGGTGGGTGAGTGAGTGTTGAGAGTTTATGTGAGTGAGTTGTTGGGTAGGTAGATAAGTGAACGAATGAGTAAGAGAATGGGTGAGTAGGTAAGTGAACTAATATGTGAGGGAGCGGGTGGGTTTAGGATTTTCAGTGGTTGAATAAATAACGAGTACGTGAGGAGGGAGCAACTGTCATTAACAGAGACCCACACACAGAATTAATTACAAAACGGATGCAAACTCAGCCGTAGCTGTAGCTACACCAACATCATAAAGCAAATAAACTATTAAAATTTATTTTTATATTTCCCTTTCCTTAATAATTAACTTCCTTTCCAATATTGAATAAACCCCGAATCAGAAATCCAATCCAGAAAATCATCATTATCGACTTCCTTTGAATCAAATAAAACCGCCTATGATCAACACACATTTCCCAGATTTACCGCCAAAAACAACAGAATACAAATTCACGTTTCACAATTTCACAGGGGACAAATATGACACCACAAGAATTTATGTTAAAACTTTGTAGTTTTGTGCCTACCTGTATTTGGCGTTTCTTATCTAGGTATTGCGGATGTTGTATATAACAGGTGACCTAGTTGGCCAATCCTATGTATAATTTTGGTGCTTCGGTATTGTGTTGTCATACGAATTAAACTCCAACTAGCTCAATACTGAATATGTTTTTGTTTTTTTATTAATATGTACAAGCTTTTTCTCAAAATACCTTAAAAGTAGCTGTAATCAAATGTGCTAGAACGAATTTTTGAGTTGAAAAACGTAAAAATTGTAAATAATTTATGGTACACACCCGTTTAAATATTATGGTGAACTGAAAAACCAGGACGGTGTCAACGTATGATATTATATGGCAATTAAGAAAAGCAATTTGAAAAACAAATATCGTATAAGTTACAATCATCGTAATGACATTAATGTTTTTTTTATATAATAGCAATAATGCGGATATAAAACGGTTGTCTCGTTCTGTCTTCGAGATGGATTTTCCTAAAATTTTCCTTTTTTTGGAATAAAATAAATTGGATCAATATTTACCATGGTGTTGTGTTTGGTGGGTGTGATCTTGAAGAATGATCCTTAAAGGGTTGGCTTTCTTCCACCTCCCTCTTGAGCTTATATAACGCTTACGTAAGCTGTATCAAATTGTATGGTTCAGAAGTATCATTTGCACTTGTCAAAAAGCTCATCGGAGGCGGTTGTACGCGTGAAGAAAAGGCAAGCAAGAAGCGTTGAACTTAAAGATGGTTTCAATGACCAAAAGACCATTGGGTGAAAACGAAAATGGAACCGTCTTGGTGTGGCATGGTCCTTTCAATCCGATTACACGGAATTTCAATTTTATATATTTTTATTGTGCTGGTTAAAAGTTCGGGCTAAGATAGATCGTGCTGAATCCTGCTGTGAAACTACCCTTTGGTAAAAGAATTTACCAATGTCTCAGGCGAATTATAAACTGATATAATTATTTTAATCTCAAATACGATTAGTAATACCGGATTAAAATTGATTTAGCACGAGCAAATTCACAAAGAACTGCAGCTGCAGATTAAAGTTTTCAAGGGTAGGCCAAGTACTTCCTCGTCAGTTGGTTACTTATTTGATATATGCTCATTAGTACTAATACGTACTATTTTTGGATAACACCTTCTTTACAGCACTTCACACTGCGGTCCTATTTCGTTTGATTTGTAAGTGGATATTTCTGGGAGATTTGAGAACTGGAATTTGAGAACGCCACTTTGGTTTCATCCTCCTGGTGATATAACTCACTGACGACGCTTCTTGTTAAGTAGCTTATGCATTTCGTTTAAACGTGCATACTCCAGGTCTTTGCCTATTTTTCTGTACTTTTCCTGAAGATTTAACTCGTAGTTTAAACAATGCTTTTTACAAGTTACATGTTTGTACTACAATGGTTCTAACTTCTAAGTGCTTATACCTCCAAAATTTTCGATATTCCAGAAGACTTTTCGCCTGGATAAACTCCATGGTTTTTGAGAGGTACTTCATTTTAAGGTGAGTGTATCACTGATGAAAGTCGACTACACCAATAATGCGTCCGATGAAATTAATAAGATGAATTTCATCATAAGAACAGGCATAAGATCAACAAAACGCCTGTTGTATTCATCCAACTCAGTATGGTAAACAATACAGTATTCCTATTGAACGAACCATCTCGCTATGGTATCAGCTTGTGTCATAACTATCCACAAGTCGCAAAATGTTCAACGAAATTGGAAGGATATTCACATCTACTTCTGCATTAACCTGAGCTACGAGTTAATAAGGCTCGGGCATCATGGCTGCGGTCGATAAGTCAATGTGTGTTCTAAAGCTTCAGGAAAAAGCTTAGAATTTGCCTAAGAATTCGTTGAAATTATTCAACTTAACATTGGCTGTTGTTATCGAGGATTTCATCCGATTATATCTTAGTGATGACCTGAATAAAAACTTTGGTTCAATTAACTTCAAATGGTAAAAGGTTCAAAAAGTTGTGATAGCATTACATCACAGTAATGCTAACAGAACTAACATTGTAACACCTAACACAGAACCGAAATGTTAACTAGCGGAGTGCATCAATTGTTTGAGTGTGCAACAGAATGTCACACAGACGGCGGAAACCGGAAAGCTTTTGTGTTCTGCGGGGTGAACCCATAGTTTGGTCGTTTTGTACCTGGTGTGCGGGTCAGAGTTATAAACAAGTCCATACACCTACACACAACGTGTTTGAAGTCTAAAATAGAGATGGTTCAGAATTATTTAATATCCACTACGTTGTATTTTTTAAAGACGAGAATTACACCTGGCCTTTGCTGCTTTTCTATAATTTCTTCCTTCGTCATTTCACTTTCCAGTGTGGTAACTGTCTACCGATAAAATTTTCACCAGAATACCATTAAATCAACAATGTTCCCGCTTCCAAACTAGCAAATGATCATGCAGCACCACCAGAAGTCCGACTCGTCGACGAGTTTTCACATTAAATAATTACGAATGGAGCAAGCAGTAGTCAGAAGCAACAGCAATACTTGACTTGGCGTTATACACATTATCTATTAATCCATCATGCTTAGTCGTCTAATTGACCAAACTACTTCTTTCAATTAACTATTCTTTTTATGTAAGGTCTTGGTTGAGATGAAAAAGTTAGTGTCACGAGCGGGATTCCAACCGACGACCTTCGGCTTTTGAAAAATGGCAAAAAGTGGGAAAATTCCAAAGGTTTAGGTTGAGATGAGGAGTTGGTGTCTGAGTGGATCGAAGTCACGATAGACTCAATTGGTTAGAGCAACGGGTATTCAGCCGAAGGTCGTGGGTTCGAATACCGCTCGTGTCACCAACTTTTTCGTGTCAACCAAGACCTTACATAAAAAGAATTGTTATCACCAATACCTCACATAAAAAGAATAATCCATTATATTTCGTGGTATATTGACCAAATTACTTCTTTCAATTAATTAATCTTTTTATGTAGGGTTTTTGGTTGAAATGAAAAAGTTAGTGTCACGGGCGCGATTTGAACCCACAACCTTTGGCTAAATACGTCGTTGCTCTACCACTTGAGCTACCGTAACTTCGAATCCCGCTCGTGGCACTAACTTGTTCATTTCAAGCAAAACCTTCCAAAAAAAGATTAATTAATTGAAAAAAGAATAATTATCATCTAGACCTTACATAAAAAGAATAATTATCTATAGAGGTTAGTGTTGATACATAACCTAGCAGATTTCTTGAAGAAATTTTCAAAAAACGAAGTATTAGTTTTGTCGATTCAGCCTTCTCCCTGGTTTTTTGGGTTTACCGCTGTAGTTGGTCAAGGATATAAGATGGGTGAGGGACCAACAGAAAACCACGATTAAAGTCGACAAGGCCAAAATGATCGGAAATGATTCGTCAGATATCAAGAAGAAATCTCATAAAAGTTAAGTTGAATTTGGTTGATTCTGTCTGTTTGACGCAACGGTTGGTCAAGGATATAAGGAGGAACAACGGAAATCCACGTTTAAAGATAGCAAGATCAACATGACTTTATACAACGAGAAAAAATCTCATAAAAGCTAAAGTTGTAGTTTGTCCCCTATTCTTGCTCATTTGTTCCGTTGACGCAACGGTTGGTCAAGGATATAAGGAGGGAGAACAGCAGAAATCCACGTTTAAAGATAGCAAGAACAACATGACTTTATACAAGAAAAATCTCATAAAAGCTAAAGTTGTAGTTTTGTCCCGTATTCTTGCTCATTTGTTTCGTTTGACGCAACGGTTGGTCAAGGTATGAACAGGGTGGGGCACGTGGATAACCACCCGTGGACCCCTTGCAGGATCTTTTTATTTTATTTATTGTGTTTTGTCGGAGGTATTTCGCACTTATTTCCCTCACAAATGTATTTTGCAAACTATCTCACTCTCTTTAATATTAAACTAATCTTAATTCTTTTGAACGAGATACGTACTTGATTTGCTAAATATTTGAAGTTAACTCACTCCCACTTTAATAAGTACACCTGAGTTCTTGCCAAGATTACTGATATTTGGACGGTACATGCGCATGCGCTCGTCACAGATGTGCAATAATAATAATATTCAAATAAAATTATAATATTAATAAAAATAATCGCAATGTTCTTTTTAAACTTTTATTAGCACAAATGTACAATCATGGAGCCAAAAAAATTCTTAGCTTTTTAAAAAATCATAAACATAGTAAAATTATAGAAACTGCCGTTAAGGTCAATAATAATGACCCTAATATAATAGATTGTAAGCTTGGTAGATGGCAATTAAATTTTTTTTCCATCCAGATTTTTCATGATTAAAAAGAGAGGTTGATTCATCTAACACTTAAAATGATAATAACACTTCAAATAATAAGGATAAATTTTATTTTATGTCTATAACGTTTAAAACGAGAGGCCGGTTATTGTGTTTAAATTATACAATTAATAGAGAAGAAAACAAGAGGCTGTGCTCGTTGTGAAATTTAGGAGATGTTGAGAATGTTTTCCAATTGGTGCGCGTCTATTTATTTATTTATTTATTTATTTATTTACGGATCGAAATCCACTATAAAAAAAGACATTTTACAATAACAAAAAATATAAATAATATATGTAAAAATACAAATAATATGTATAAAAAGAATAAGTACGTATATACATATAAAAATACAATTAAAGAGTAAAAACTGAACAACAAAAATGAAAGACATAATTACTAACCAAATAAGGCAGAGGAAACAAAATAAAGCTGAAAGACAATTGAAACTACAATAATTAGGTACATATTTAATGAAAATAATGCTCTTTGTAAATATATAATAAGACTAGAGTGCGAGAATTAGTTGAACCAGTAAATGAAATAAATTGTAATAATTTTGTACAGTATGAAATATAAAAGCATTCAACTAAGGTTGTAGGATAAGGTTTTTCACAGATTGCACAGAACTATTGAAGAAGTCAATGCTATTGCAGATGTTGTTACTCTTGATCATCATTCTGTGTAGAGGAGAAGAGAGCATGTAGTTAGAGCTTTGGAATTCAATATAAAATAATTTATAGGTTTTAAGAGAGTACGAAGGGACATGTAGCTGTAGTTGAGAGAGGAGATAAGGACTATCAATGAGATTGTTTAATAATTTAAATACAAAAACAATATCAAAGTAATCCCTTCTTAGTGCCAGTTCGAAAAGTTTAAATTCAGAGCGGATTCCAGGATAGGCAGAATTCGGAGGAAGATTGAGTTTGTAGGAAAGTTTTTTTAAAAATTTGTTTTGTACAGATTGAAGAATTTTTTGATAATTTAGATAGAATGGGTTCCAAACAGGTGTAGCATATTCTACTATGGGTTGTACAAAAGCTTTATAAAGATGGACAAAACATAGAGGATTTTTAAATTCATAGGTATTCCGGATGATGAAACCTAGCATCTTCATAGATCTATTTTTTATTGAAGAAATAGGTTCTTTAAACTTGAGCTTTTGATCAAAAAGTACACCAAGATCCTTTACGACCTCAACTCGCGTTAAAAGAGCATTATGGAGATAAATAAAAGGTTGTTTCTTATGACAGAATGTAATTGTGTAGCATTTGGAAACATTAAGAGCAAGTTTGTTATTAGAACACCAGGTTAGCACATTATTGATAGAATTTTGTAATTGTAAGCAATCGGAAGGAGAAGTGATTATGGAATAGATTTTCAGATCATCAGCAAATAATAAAAATTGAGCAGAAGGGAGAGCAAGATGGATATCATTAATAAATAAGAGAAACAAAACTGGTCCAACATGAGACCCTTGCGGGACTCCCGAGGAAGCTGCAAAGGGACATGATTTAAATGATTTTATTTTGACTATTTGTTTTCTGTCGGTGAGAAAGCTGGATAACCAATTCAAGATAGTTCTGGTGAAACCATAATCCATTAGTTTCCTTAACAGTATTGTGTGATTTACTTTATCAAAAGCTTTAGAAAAATCAGTATACACTGATATATAATAATTAGGGCTGTGATTTATATGCAATAAAAACAGACAAATATGCACAAACATATGTAAAATATTTGGTAAAAAATGCAATTTAAAACTGAAAATATGCGAAAACTACCATGGGGAAAAATAAGGAAACCTCAAATTAAAGGACATAATTGTATTGTTGTAAAGAGAAACAGTGGCAAGAGGAACATCACATTGCTAATATTAACAAAGAAAAACGCATTAAAAAAAATTTAATTTAAAAAATCCGTCGTCTGATCTATCGAGACCCAGATCTGTCCATTAAGTCTCTGATTTTTATGGAGTGTTTCATTGTAAATAAGATCCAGGTGAGTTTCCTGAGGGTACTATCGTGGGGGAATAGTTTTCCCTGTGTATTTCTCCAAAAAACCATTGAATTCAAGGTGGCTGAGTTTATGGATGGGTATGTTTATGTCAGCTCTAAAGCACGACATAAATCGGTATCGAAACCGGACTTTCCAGACCCAGCTTTTGTGGCAGCTTGTGTCAAAAAGGTTTGTTGAAACTTAGACTTCCTACTTTTATTTTCCTTGTGTTTTGCAGTCTTTATGTGCTGTGTTACGTGTAGCTGTTGATACAGGTTTATCACAACAAACACAGTATAACGTCTGTATAGCCCTTAAAAATTTCACTTGAAAACTCACGCATATACTTTTGAACAAGATCTTTCGTCTTTGCGGTGACTTTCGACATTTTAGGAGTAGTCAGTTCACAACACACAAATAATGTTTCACGATGGAAAATGCATGAGAGACTGGGTAAAACTGAGAAGTATGATGGTAAGGAAAGAAGAGAACTGAGGCTGTAATATTTCTATTAAACTATTCCAAGAGAACATTTACAGTGGTACAAACATTATTCCTTTCTCTATTTGTTCCAAGAGAAGCAAAGGCGACTGAAAGTTTGCGGAAAGCCGAGGACCAGCAACTGATCACTCGTTCATTATGTGGAAACGGAAGAATGGGAGCCTGTAGCTTCTTTTCCGGATAAATTTTCTTTTGGCCTGCTCAGAAACATTAAAATTTGACGTGCCAAATACCGATATGCCGGATATGTAAAAAGATATGCAATTATAACCCACTTATACAAAAATATGCATTTATGGCAATATATGCACAAATATGCAAAACAAATATAGCTTAAATTGATTCTAAATGTTTCAAAACATATACAGTTTGTTAATATTGGATGTTTTAGTTAATCAGGAAAAATATGCAAATGCATATATTTCACAGCCCTACTTTTAACGTTTTATTTTATTCAATTAATTATTCTTTCCATGTAAGGTCTTGGTTGAAAAGAAAAAGCTAGTGTCACGAGCGGGATTCAAACCCACGACCTTCGGCTTGATACGCCACTACTCTACCACTCGAGCTATCGTGACTTCGATCCACTCGGACACTAACTTCCCACTTCAACCCCACCTTTTTCAATTTTCCCTCCTTTTTGCCATTTTTCAAATGTCGCGTAATCTATTTGATTCTCGGCGACAAATGATATACAATTATATAGACCTTCGGCTTCGTGGGTTCGAATCCCGCTCGTGACACTAGATTTTTCATTTCAACCAAGACCTTACATACAAAAAATAATTATTTCACAGAAGTAATTTGATCGTCACACCACTAAATATATTGGTTTTATTTTATGTTTCCTATTTTCCATTATTCACGAAAGCCATAATTATGCTAATTACGTGTAGTTAGCACCCCTTTAAACTTTCCTGTTTATCAGTGGTTTATATGTTACCACTACATTTCTGATTTTCGACAAAAATCACAGGCATTTGGAAAGCAAAAAAATTGTAAAGATTAAGTGCTTAAATAGGAATTTTCATATCAAATAAAAAATAGGAATTTTTTGGCTGGATATTTTTTTTCGAGTCCGGTGTTCCACTTAAAAATTCAAACATAAAAATACCTCTGGATTTTATACAAATTTGGTGTTATTACAGTTAAAAAGCTGAATTCCTCTACTTTCAGCCTAGTTCAACCAAGTTTAGATATTTAATAAAATTGAGAAAATAAGATTTAAATCTACAAAAACTTCTAAAACGTTTTATTTTAGAACTGAAGTTTTAATGTATCTACAAAGGGCTGGTTTGTGACAATTTGCTTGGTTTCTAAGTTTTTAACCATTTGTTAAGTTCCTTAAAGATCTAGTTTTTGAGGACTTAAAAACAAATATTAAATTTGTTTTTTTGCTAAAAAAATACATTTTTTCTTACCTACTTCTGCTCTCGATATACCTACCCTACATTAGTCGTCACTCAAGAATAATAACGCTGGAAGCGTTGTAGGTTTTTAAATTTCATAATTTTTAAAAATAATTTGAACATAAAGTAAGGCTGAATGTATATATTTTACGAAACCAATGCTAAAAATATATAAAAAAATTAAATTATTTTGAGTTGATGATTATACTTTTACTACCATGTATGATGCATTTTTCTTGTTTGAAGGATAGACAAAACAGAATGATCGAAAACGACCAAACTACAGATCATTTCGTATTTAATTTTTTTCATATCTTTTTTGACAAATACAATAATTGAATAATTACTTTTTGAAGATTCCGGAATATAACTAATACAGATATTTTTACCAATAAATCCGTTTGTTGCTGGTAGTTCAAGAAATTGGGGTTTTCTTATCACAGTTTCTTTAATTTTTGATAAATGATCTTCTTACCCGATAAAACTACACATTTCAGCTATCAATTCATGCAATTAGAAAAATGCTATTTAGTGATGAAGGGGAGGGGTTTTTCCCTAGACTAGGGGTGAAATTGTGCAACTCACTTTTCCCATGAAAACCCTCATTATAATGACTAAACAGTCCCACCCCATGGATCACATGCCTCAGTAAGTGTCAAACCTTTTTCAACAAAAAAAATTGTTTCAGTTCCAAAAACACAAAAATGTTTCAATTTTTTGAAGGAAGGCACTGAAACACTTCTCATTTGAGAAAATAAATTCAAAATACAAACCCAACAACAACAGAGCCAGAAGGTGTTTCTGTTTGTTCAGGCTTTTTCCCACGTTCAATGTTCTTCGTCGGAAACCTCTGGGTCTAAGTTTAGTTCATCTTCAGACGAATTTTCTGAAGGTGGTGCTAAAAGATCTTCATTTTCTGGTTGCGCGGCTCGCCCTCATGACTTTCCTCACTTGAACTACAATCCACTTTTTCCTGTGAGAGTTTTTTTTTCGCTTGTTTGACTGTCTTCCAGTCTTCTTCACAGCGGGAACATCGTTGCTGGGCCTTATCTGAAGGATAAAGTATAGCGATGTACACCATACTTTTTACTGGCTTCAGTCTTGGTCAACCTTTTTTTGTCTCGTATCTTCCAACGCTTTATCATCAGCTAAAATGCTTTAAACCCTCTTCCCCACATGCTTCTGGTAAGCATGATACATCCTTGCAAAAAAAAAGTTGCACAATTTCACCCCATGAACCGCACATTTTTTGCTTATCTTGGCACAGATCGAAAACAAACAAACGTAGGGGAACGTTAACAATTTAAACAAATATTGATAAGATTTTATAAAAACAGAGATTCATTGCAAAATGAATCCACTTATGTATTAATTATTCAAAAAATCACTTTTTAATCTCAAAGGAGAAAAAAATGAATATAGTTTTATTTAAAAAATCGTGTTAGAAAAAAAAGAGCAATTGATAGAGAGACAGACAGCAAGAAAAAGAGAGAGAAAAAGTGTGAGAAAGAGAGTACAAATGAAGGAAAATGAAAAATAGTGTGAGAAAAAAGACCAAATGAGAGAAAAGCGAGGGAGAGAGAAAAAGTGTAAGAAAGAAAGAGAAAGCGAGTGAAAGAGAGACAGAAATAGTGTTAGAAAAAAAGAGCAATTGATAGAGAGACAGACAGCAAGAAAAAGAGAGAGAAAAAGTGTGAGAAAGGGAGTACAAATGAAGGAAAATGAAAAATAGTGTGAGAAAAAAGAGAACATGAAAGAAAAACGAGGGAGAGAGAAAAAGTGTAAGAAAGAAAGAGAAAGCAAGTGAAAGAGAGAAAGAAATAGTGTTAGAAAAAAAGAGCAATTGATAGAGAGACAGACAGCAAGAAAAAGAGAGAGAAAAAGTGTGAGAAAGAGAATAAAAATGAAGGAAAATGAAATATAGTGTGAGAAAAAAGTAAGTGAAAGAGAAAGTGAGGGATAGAGATAAAGTGAGAGGGAGAGAGAGAGAGTGTGAGAAAGAGAGAGCTTGAGAGAGAGAAAGAGTAGGGGAAAGAGAAAGCAAGTTATGGAGAAAGAAATAGTGTGAGAAAAAAGAGTAAATGAAAGAAAATCGAGGGAGAGAGAAAGAGAGCAAGAAAGAAAGAGAACGAGTGAGAGAAAGAGAGAGCAAGTTAGAGAGAAAGAGAAAAAGTGAGCAAGTGATAGAGAAAGAAATAGTGTGAGGAAAAAGAACAAGTGGGAGAAAAGCGAGGGAGAGAGAAAAAAATAGAAGAGGTGAGAGAAAGAGAGAGTAAGCGAGAGAGAGAAAGAGTGTAAAAGAGAGAAAGAAATAGTGTTAGAAAAAAAAGAGCAATTGATAGAAAGACAGACAGCAAGAAAAAGAGAGAGAAAAAGTGTGAGAAAGAGAGTACGAATGAAGGAAATAGAAAAATAGTGTGAGAAAAAGTAAGTGAAAGAGATATAGAGATAAAGTGAGAGGGAGAGAGAAAGAGTGTGAGAAAGAGAGAGAGCAAGTGAGAGAGAGAGCTTTCGAGAGAGAGAGAGAGAGAGAGAGAGAAAGAGTGGGGAAAGAGAAAGAAATAGAAAAAGAGTGCAAGTGATAGAGACACAGATAGCAACAAAAAGAGAGAGAAAAAAGTGAGAGAATACAAATGAAGGAAAAAGAAAAATATTGTGAGAAAAAAGTAAGTGAAAGAGAAAGTGAGATATAGAGAGAAAGTGAGAGGGAGAGAGAAAGAATGTGAGAAAGAGAGAGAGAGAGAGAGAAAGAGAGAGAGAGAGAGAGAAAGAGAGAGAGAGACAGATAGACAGATAAAAAGAGGCACTTATAAAAACATATTTCAATAATAAAAACATACTAACAGCCAATTTATATATTTGTGGTTTTAAAAGGATTCGCAATGACTTCTTACAAATAAAATTTTGAAATTTAAATTGTAATGGCATTCTGGTAGAGAGCCAATACGACCTCCATCCTAGGGAATGAAATACGAAAGAAGTAAGAAACTAGTTAAAGCCAAAATGGCAATATTATTTCCTACTTTTTTTCGCTGCTTCATCAAAGAAATACCTCTGGGACGCTAATTCCAGGATTCTTCACTTTTCAAAGGATCGTGGCGAACATAGCTCATATTTTGAAGGAGGTGAAGGTCGTTTAAAGTCCTTGAATAAGGTTAGTTGTAGAGGAATTCCCTAGAGGGAGTAGATGGCCTATAAAAGGCTTAGAGGTAACCCTAGCCAGCCACTCTATTCCTAAATAGAACACCACCCCCACTACAGCCACTATTTGCTATTCTCGATCCTCCAGGTGACAAATTCACATGATACCTCGTCTACTCTTCTCACGTAAAGTCCCGGTCAAATCGAATCACTTCTAAATTCAAATTTCACGCGAAAATATTGTTTGGTAACAACATTAAAATTTTTAAGGAAATAAAATTAAGACATGAACAATTAAAGCCGGACTATATTTGTTTAATTAAATTATAATTTAAAATTTTAAAAAAACACTTAAACCTTGACTCACGATCTATATGAGAGATCTAAATATACTTGACTCATTTTCGATAAACGATTCTGTAAGCCGTGAACAATACTAATCCAAAAAATCAAGGTTCCTTAGACACCAATATTTTTTATTTAAGAATTATCATAAATTCGTTGATTTTGAAATAGGCACAATATAAATTATTTATTATGAAATTATATATTATAAAAATTATAATTTTCCCTTACATATAATATTTTTTTTAAAGCCTCTTCTTTGTGAAATTTATATTTTCACAAATTCATACTAAACCGTGTTTATTTGTAGAAAAATTTGAATTGGATATATATTTTAAATAAAATATAAAAAATACAATATATTTTTTTTTAAATGTATTGTACAACTTTCTTCTTTAAATCTGTTTTAACAATTGATACGTCAGTGGCCGCAACGGTTTAGGCGTTGACCCGGTGCTCATCATGGTAAGGTAAAGGTCCCGGGTTCGAATCCAGCGGCCCTGCATTCGAACCCGACATACTTACAAATGGGCTTTTTTTTCAAAAACACCGGAACACCGAGGGTTGATATAATCTCTGCTGTTGCGAACCCTCGTAAAAAAAATAAGAAAAGAGTAAAATTTCTTTAAGGGGACGCCCAGTTGATAGGAAGATGTATATATGTATATATATCTGATAGACTTATCTGACGATTCCAATTGTTAAATTATTTATATATATAAATAGATATATATATCTATATACATACGTACATATATATATATAAGGAGGGAGCAGAAGTTAAACTCAGCTTGAATATCATTATTATTTATTATTGCATTATTAATGTTTAATGTTTTTTTTGTGTTTTTTTTCAAAAACACCGGCACCCATAGGGTTCAAATAACCTCGTAGTTGAAAGTATTAATTATGTTAAAAAAAGACCCTATGGAACTTGTTGAACTAGGATAAAAGTAGAAAAATTCACCTTTCTAACATAAGGTGATAACTTTCAATTAATTAAGGCTTTTACTTGAGATAAAGGTGTACATAAATATTGTACTTATATGTTTAATTATTTTTTTTTCAAAAACACCGACGCCCCGAGGGTTGATATGACTTCTGCTCTTTATTCACCCATATATACATATATCTACATATGTATATATATGATATATATGTATGTATGTATATATATTTATATATATATTTATATTTATATTTATATTTATATATAAATAATTTAACAATTGGAATCATCATAGAAGTCTATCAGATATATACATATACATCTTCCTATCAACTGGGCGTCCCCTTAAAGAAATTTTACTCTTTTCTTCTTTTTTTTACGAGGGTTCGCAACAGCAGAGTTTATATCAACCCTCGGTATTGCGGTGTTTTTGAAAAACCCCATTTGTAAGTATGTCGGGAAGATACAAGATGAAATCTCAATATGATTGTTCTACTGCTACCTGGTTTTTCAATACATTAAAATAAAATATGATTTTATCAATTAGAACAAACGATTTTGGGTGACAGCTTTATCAAAAACTTCAAAATCTACACCGAAATACATCAAATTCATAACTAGAAATAAGACATGTCCGGTTCGACTGCAGGGCCGCTGGATTCGAACCCGGGACCTTTACCTTTACCGTGTCAACGCCTAAACCGTTGCGGCCACCGACGCTACCTTTACATCACTATTAAAATTGTTTTTGTTACAATTGTTCGATTAAATTTGTTTTATGTTGTATTAATGCTCCTATTTACTTCCTTGTTTAATATTATTTTATTTGACACAACACTTTCAAAACAAAACCAATATGACACCACAAGAATAGCACCACACTTTATGCCCTGAAGATGACCCGAATAAAGGTCGAAACGTCTGCCAAAAAAATGAAAAAGGTGTACTAAACTACCTCATTTTTGACCGCTCCTCACGACTTCGATGAATTATTTCGTTCATTTATATTTTCTGTACAAATCAGTTTGATTTCCTAGGAGTCTGCGGGTTAAAGAACCTGCAGTTTCGGCGTTTCCGATCATTTTCGTCTGTTTCTGTCAGGTCTGTCAAGTTTCGGCTTCTCGCCAATTTCAGTACTTGTGTTGTTAAAAATGTCACCCACAAAATATCTTAAGACTAAAATACTTTTTAATATTCTGTTTTTGTCAATAAAATTATTTATTAATTCGCTGTTTGACCAGTACCAGAGCCTATATCAACCTGTTCAAGTCAAACCTTTTTAGACGGTAAAATAGAGCCTTGATTGTTGTTGATTTTTTTCAGAAATGGGCAATGATTCAATAGTAACGAGGAAAGATGTTTGCCTTAGCTAATGACTCGTACGGACATTATGGGCAGCTGTTTGTCTCTTTGCTATTTTAGGTCTCCACTGGAGATGGCACCATTCACCTGCTGATGAAAATGTCATTTGAAGACCGCACAAGCGAACGCGGGAGCGTGAAACAAACACTCCTTTCTATATTTAGTACCGTTAAAACTCGCCTCTTGAAATTCTCCAATTGACGCTTACGAAGTGAGGCTTCTTTAAGGTTGAGTAAAAATGAAAGTAAAAGCATTCTATATGTTGGAAAATTCGAATGATTAAATATGAACTTAATGACCGTCTATCATTAACTAATTAGTTATGACTGATTAAATCAGAAAGAATTGATCACCATTGATCACAACTATAACAGCCAAAATGCTACAGATGCAGTGAGACAAATTTGGAAATATCCCTCGAAAATTGTCATAGGCTCATACTTAAAAACTCATTTCATTAAAGGAGGAAAATTTTTCTTTTTTCTTCCTCCTGGTAGTGCCTGGACTGTTCAGTATAATTAAATTTCGAAAGTCACATCTAAGTAATTTGATAAGTTGCCTTTTGATAATCGCAGAAAGATTCAAACATAAACGTCCAAACTCTGATAATGCACAGGTTAATAAAATGAACCCTGTTATCTCGTAATGATGATGATGAAAGGAGACTCGGACATGGGGTTAATGTTCCCAAGCACTAAACCATCTGGCTTATTGTACTTTCCTAGTTCCTTAGTTCAGTCAGTCGATTCCATTCTTCTTTTAAGACTAGGTCATTGTCTGTCGTTGTTACAATTATTTTTTTCAGGTTTTCTTTGTATCCGGGGTTATGTCTATATTAGATGTACATGTAATGTAATTTTTCAAACTACACTAAAGCTCTCCATCGGATTTCAATTGTCGTCGATCCAAACCGATTACACGACATTTGAAAAGTGGCAAAAGGAGGAAAACTCATAAGGTGAGGTTGAGATGGGGAGTTGATATCCGAGTAGATCAAGGTCACGATAGCTCAAGTGGTAGAGCAGCGGCGTATCTAGCCGAAGGTCGTGGGTTCGAATCCCGCTCGTGCCATTAACTTTTTTTCATCTCAACTAAAATCCTTAATTAATTGTAAAGTATTAATTGGTCAAGCGGACCACGAAATTAGTGAATTTAATGAATTGGACATAAATGTGATCACTTTCCAAATCCCAAGATGGCTTTCTGAAAGGGGGCAATCACCAAAATTTTGGATTTAATAAACTGGACCCTCTGCTTTGTATGAGAAAGATTATGGTCTTGAAACATTCGCGGATTTCTCAAAATCTTTTAATCGGGTTCGTAATGATATTGTTATGACTAAGTTCACTAGTTTTCGTGGTCCGTTTGACCAATTAACTTCAATTAATTAAATTTTTTTGAGATAAAAGATGGAGATAATGAAAAATGGCAAAAAGGAGGGCAAATTCAAAAGGTGGGGTTGAGATGGGAAGTTAGTGTCCGAGTGGATCGAAGTGGTAGAGCAGCGGCGTATTTAGCCCGCAGGTCGAGGGTTCAAATCCCGTTTGTGACATTGACTTTTTTCATGTTTAACCGGAACACGGGCACTACTGGGTCTGTCTTCACTCGCGGGTTTTTTGTTTGAGTTATTCAAACGCGTTTCGGCATTACGCCATCTTCAGTGAAAAACTGTCTGTCATTCCGTCTGAGTGGGGTTTATATAGTGTTGTGTCCGTCGCTTGTCGCTGGGGGCGTTGCGTTAGGGGGCGTGGTCTCCGTGCTCGTTGGTCGATCTTGGTGGCGGTTATTTCCATTGTCAGTTATTATTTTTTGTGTTTTTTCCTGGTGTTGGTTGCGATGTTTTGTTCTTCTGAACGTTTTCGTTTTTTGTTATGGAGTGTTTTTAGTGGTGTGAAGGTGGTGTGTGATTGTGAGTTTGTTTGTGCGTTTATAAGTTTTCCGTCTTTAAGTGTTATTTGTTTGTATATCTCGAGGTTCTCCAGTATGTTTAGTTTTTGTGCTTTTTGCGCGTTGGGTATTAATGTCATGCTTGTTTCTATTGTGTTTGGTTCGTGGTTGTAGTGTATTAAGTGTGTGGCGTAATTTGATTTTCCGTCATTGTCTCTGAAGGATCTAAGATGTTCTTTGAATCGATCTCTTAGTTTCTTTCCAGTTTGTCCGATGTAATTGTATCCGCATTGACATGTGATGCTATAAACACCGTTGTTGTCAAGCGGGTTAGTTGAGTGGATGCACCATGGATACACTCTCTCTTCAGCGTACAACTCCTACGAAGTTCGCAATGGCTCCGCGCGGTCACCCATAAAGATGATACGGGAGTCTTTCCAGGGAGCATATTAGACTCACTATTGTTTCTGCTCTACGTTAACGACCTGCTTTCCTTTCTTAGTACCACCAATCGCTTGATAACTAGCCACACTGATGATTCCAGTTTCATGGTTCGAGCTAATAAATAGGTAACTAACGAACAACATAATAATCAGAATCGGCTACCATTTTTGCTATTGGGTTGAAGATGGTGATAATAGATTGCAGTCTTTGGTATTAAACTTTAATGACATCCTCGATTAATTGTCCACCCAGAACGCTATGTAAAATGGTTCTTATCTGGGTGCTCCTGTTATGATCCTTACCGCATGCTGTCTGGTCTGTAACTGTTAGGAAATAGTTCAGGATATCGAGTCCCAAATTGCGAATCCAAAGTTCTAAAGAAGTCAGTCTTAATTCATCAAAAACATAAGATGTTTGACATGGAACCTTATAATAACAGTGAAGTTTTAAAATATGACAGGATAATTGTTTCCCTTGGTGTGATAAAGGTAGAAATGGACCTAAAAAATTAGGTCTCCTAAAAGAGACCTGAGAGACGTGCCTACCCCCCTCTTGTTCTGCTGCATTCTCCCTTTTGCACCGTCTGCAACTGAACATCCAGCTAATTTTACAGGAAAAGAGAAATTAAAAATATTCAAAATAAGAAAAGCGTGGGTTGGAATCCATTGATGAGAGATGATTCAGGGGCGGTTTTGTGGGGGGTGCGCCTGCGTCGACCAGACTAGAGATAGTCGAAACTAGCCCGGGATCACAATATCCCGTCTGGAAGCGTCCGTGTTGGCAACCACCCGTTCGATACGTGCACTTCTTCACTGATTTTAATATTTTAAACAGTGCTACAAGAGTGCGACAAGATGCCGATGACAACGAACAGAACTTCCAAGTACACCTACCGTACGACGGGCGGAGGTCAAGCGGATGTCAACATCGAATACACTGCCGACCTTAGTGCCCTTACGAGGCTCGAGGTAATTTTTCTTTTAAATTTCTTCTCGATCCACCCCAGAAGGATTAAATATTTCAATTTTAAAAAATAAGAAAAGAAGGATTTTTTTTAAGTTCCTTGAAACTGTGTTATTTCTAGGATAAGCTCAGACTTCTGGCGGAAGATCTGGAAGCCGAACGAGAGCTCAGGCAGCGGGTGAGTTTAATTCTTGAGTTCCGCTTTCAAACTTATTTAACAGAATTTAAAGGCTTCTCATTTTCTTCTAACTCAAGTTTAATATAAAAAATTTTTACCTTTTTTTATTAAACTATAAAAAAAATAGTTTGCTAAAAATAACAATAAGCGGCATTGGCCCGAATTGCCTATTTGTAATGGGGTATCTTGCCAGATAGGACGTTCTGTAATTAAAAAATCATAACCCTGGCTTCAGGCTGCCCTAAAATAGTATATAATCTTTCAAAATAATAGAGATTTCGTGAATTTTGATCGGTCAGAACTGGCGAGAGGATCCGTCCACGTATGACACGGTTTTCTAGAAATAAGTCGGTGGAAGTCTTAAGCGAGAAATGTAAAAATCCCAATATGTTTGTAGGGAAAGCTGCCAGGAAATCTTCCTGCCAAGAGACCCCCAAAAGACTATTTACGGACACTCCACCCTTTACGAAAAAATAATTAACTTAGACATTAAATATTCGCATTTCTAATTAAATTTTCAATTTCACAGGGAAAATAATTTTAAATTTTTGTTTTTTTTAAATAATTTATTTGATTTTATACAGTTTGAAAATAGGGCAATTTTTTTGCATACAATACAGCAGTAATAAAAAAATTCTTCACCCCAAAAACCAAAAAAATATTTTCATTTTTAAAACATATATTTTATAAACTTTCACGATTAATAAAACTTTTTAAGTAATTTATTGCTAACATTACCAATTAACACTGTAAAATATTTGCACTATAAATTGTTTACGTAAAATTTTAAAAATGTATGATAAATACAATTAATTAAGGTTTTTAGTTGAGATAAAAAAGTCAGTGTCACGAGCGGGATTCGAACCCACGATCTTCGGCTAGACACGCCGCTGCTCTACCACTTGAGCTATCGTGACCTCGATCCACTCGCACACAAACTTCACATCTCAACCCCACCTTTTGAATTTTCCCTCCTTTTTGCCATTTTTCAAATGAAAATGAAATAATTATCAAATAAAATATAAACACTTTTTGGATAAATAATTTTTCGCGCTATGTCTGGTGGTCCACTTAAAAATTCAAAAATAAAAACACCTCTGGATTTTATAAAAATTCAATGTTATAACCTTATTAAATTCATTTGAAATTTGAAAAATGGCAAAAAGGAGAATTCAAAAGGTGGGGTTGAGATGGGAAGTTAGTGTCCGAGCGGATCGAAGTCTCGCTAGCTCAAGTGGTAGAGCAGCGGCGTATCAAGCCGAAGGTCGTGGGTTCGAATCCCGCTCGTGACACTGACTTTTTTATCTCAACTAAAAACCTTAATTACTTGCAAGATACTAATTGGTCAAGCGGACCACGAAACTAGTGAATTTAGTATGATAAATATTTGAACATTATTACTCATATTCTGCCTAAATTTGTAACCAACTTATTCATTAAATATATAAAATAATACACGTCTGTTTACATTTAGGTAATATACATACCATTCTTTGAAGGAATTTGGGTTTTTCGGGTGCTTAAAGTTAACGAACTTAGCGAGTCGATGATCCCTGGGAATGTGTTTGACCGGCTGCCAAATTTTCGCGAGGGTTGAAAGTTCTCTCTCTATAGGTACATTTACGTATTAGATACGTGTTAAAAAATAAAAGTAGAAACTTATTTTTGAAAAGTTAATTTTTCATTATTTACGTCAGGCAATATAGTGACAGGTGTTGTCAGTCCGAAACATACTATTTGATAGGATTTATGGGCCGTTTTATTATTTAAAGTTCTTCTTTTTTAAAACTTCTCATGGTAATAAGTAATAAAATTCTGAGTGCTTCTCTTTGGTAATTATTTAATCGCGTCAAATTTTCTATATGTAAAAATATAAAATATTTTATATATGTATAATGTGCCAAAGTAGAATAGTAAAATAGCATATAGTACTTTATAATTTTTTTTACCAATCATTTTTTACTCGTTAAAAACTTTTGGGTGAAAATCTTACAAGTTTGTAATATTTAATGAGGTGGAAATCGTTTCTTCGGGCATACAGTGCTTCTCCTATTTATTTTTTCAAAATTTTAATTTGTAAGAGAGTCTGATCATTTTGTTTAAATCATCAAATTGTAAAATTTTACCTATTTTAGAAATTTTTCAAGTCCGTTTAGTTGTTCAAAGGTCACAAAAGGACCATTTTCGGTTCCATTCTCTCAAAATCTATTTGGTCTATTACATCGAATCTTTTTTTTCGTTTTCCTTAATACGCTATAAATAATTTAATCGAGGTAAATAATGAAAATTAATAATTTTTTAATTTGTTGTTTCACTTTAATTTTAAAGCAACGAACTATTTTTTTTGGAAAAATTTTTACATCTTTTTTTAATTCAGAAAAAAAAAAAGGACTGTTTCAATATGAAGAAAAGCTTTGAAGAAAAATGTAACGAAAAATGATAAATTCAACTTTTCAGGGGATTTTCTCATCAAGCCCAATCCCCCCCCCTCAAAAAAACACGCCGAATCCTTTTGCAGTATCGAGTTGATGATGTTTTAGTTTGAAACGTACTTTTTGATGAAGACTATACATAACATAAAAAAAGTAAATACCGTAAGAGTTGGTAATTTTGTAAGCGCAACGAGTCAATAATACAACAAAACTTCCCAACTTTCAAAAATTATTTCAATTCTAAACCTGGTAATCTACGTGTTTAATTAAAAAAAAGTATTACATTAAAAAATAACAATAAATTTGTATAACATGAAAAAAATGTACATTTCTGTATAAAACATTATTTTAAAAACTCTCTAATAATCGATATCACTGGCAAAACAATATATAAAACTTTAAAATACGTCTTTAATGTAATTATTTGAGAATTTTTCATGCTATCAGTTTTAATGGCTGTTTCGTTAATTATTTCGGCATCGTGCCAAAGCGTTCCACCTTTGAAAAAAAAATCGCATGCCTTTTTCGTCTCTTTTGATAATTAATCTCACTAAAAATCGCTTCATGTCCTTTTCGTTAGTTTGGATATTAAAGATTTATTAAGATAATAATTAAGATTTTATTCGTGTATCAACTTAAATAATTGAAAGAAGGTACATGATATATCAAAGAATACATAAAAAAATCTTTATATGTATATTTATATAAATACATTAAATAAATGTATTTTTTTTCTTACATATTTTCTTGCATAAAATCCCCATATAGCTCTTGTGTATTTGTTATGATAAAAATGTATTAAGTTTTTTTTTATTGTTAGTAAACTAAACTGGCTCACTATTTATCAATTTTCTTTTGTATCAAGGTGACGAATAGTGAAATGCATAAATTTAAATTAAAATTGGGTCAATTGTAATTTATTGTATGATACAATTTATCCGCTTCGCCGAATGAATTTGCGTGAAATTGGATAGCATTAAATTGCAACGAGAGGCGTTTAAAAAAAAATAGAACTCTTATTATTTTTAAGCCATGATTCACGGTGCAAGGATAGACGTTCTGTTTTTAGCACCTGGGGACGGTTTCATTTCACTTTTCCCCCTAGGCGAATAAATTATTTTCATTTAGACAAAAATTGTTCGAAATTTACAAACCCAAGGTGTTTATATTAAAAGGAGATTTATAAAAGAAAAAAAAACGTTGATCTCTTGAATCTGTACTGCAATTATCTGGCAGCAGATTGCTCAACTATTTCTACTGTTTTTGTTCGGTTTTTTGAAATTATTTTGGATATTTTTTCTTAATTATTAAGGAGAGTGTTCCTCAAGGATTAGTTACCGGCCCTTTGTACATTATCATTTACATAAGTACATAATTAAGTTTTGGTTTGATTACAATTTTTTTTGTCTCAGCAATGACAAAACTATTGGCTTTTGGACTTAAAGACCTATCTAATTATTAAAATAACCATCCGTAAAATACTGTGATGGTGGAAAAAAAAAACAAAAAAAAACATAAAATAATTGTCTTGTCCGGTCAATCATGTCACTGACATTGTTTACTTTTTATGTGTGATCATTTACATAACTTTGAAAAATTATTGTAAGCAATGACTTATAATACTAATGTAAGTATGACGATAAACTTAGCATTGCTGACTAATTACGTATTGAGACTTAATACAGCTTGTAATTTAAAATATTGATCTATAAAATTGTTTATTAAGGTTTTTTATTGAGATAAAAAAGTCAGTGTCACGAGCGGGATTCGAACCCACGATCTTCGGCTTGATACGCCGTTGCTCTACCACTTGAGCTATCGCGACTTTGATCCACTCGGCCACTAACAGCCATCTCAACCCCACCTTTTGAATTTTCCCTCCATTTTTCAAATGCCATTTTTATCTCGACTAAAAACCTTAATTAATTGAAAGATATTAATTAGTCAAGGGGACCACGAAAACTAGTGAGCTTTCCAAAATGTAAATTTGAATCTGCTATTTGGAAGCAACTCGTTTAATTTTTTACAACTTAGAAGGATTTTTTTAAAAAAAGTTTCGTGCTTTTTTATTTAGAATTTAAATAGTTGTATATTTATATATTTATTGTCATTCTTATGTAATAACACAGGACAAATAAAACCAGACTATAGTATTAAATCCGTCGAATAAATAAATAAAGAAGCTCATCAGAACCCAAAAATCTAATTAGGCATTTTTGTACTTTGATAAATTTATGTATATTAAATAACTACAAATATTTAATAAATGAACTAACGAATAGATAATGAATTACTTAATTAATCGTCGAAAAAAATACGAAATCTTATTTTCAACCTGGAAGTTCATTTATTTATTACAAAGTCCAAACAGGGAAGCAGCCCAAAAATAGTACAGTCAAAAAATTGATGCCAAAAATGTTTAATTGGAACTATCATTAAAACTGCTGGCGTGATTAATTTCCAATTTATTACAATAGGCGTTTGTTTAGCCCATAAAGGCCTTACCATTGGGAATTTGCTGAGACGGATGGGGAAAAAGAATGATTTTAAACAATTTGTTTCTTATTTATAAGCAACAGTACAATTTTATATCAATAAAATACGTGTAGAACACAAAATTATTTTTAAAAAATATATTATAAACTCCTCTTAGTAATTTTTAATAAATGGAATGACAAATAGAAAATGAAACGGTCCAGTGGGCCGTTGCGTATTACCACCTTAAGATTTCTGGGTTCGAATCCCGTCACAGCCCGTTGAATTTTAATTAATTATAATATGTAAAAAGTATTTTAATATGGTTTGACGTTCGCGAGACACAAGGCATATTTGGATTTTAAGTCCTCCTGTTACCTGAGTTACAGCTACTACTTACTAAAGCACACGAACCCTTCCTGATCAGCCTTCTTCCTGTGATATCCAAAATCCACTAAAGACTCGTTATAAAACTATAATGAAAGGCATAAATTAATAATTATTAAAGTCATATTCATTAAAACAATAAGAAAAAGTAAGTAATAACATTTGAAAAATGGCAAAAAGGAAGTGGAACACCAGACATGGGCGCGAAAAATTGTTCCCAAAAGTGTTTATATTTTATTTGATATGATATTTGATAATTATTTCATTTTCATTTGAAAAATGGCAAAAAGGCGGGATAATTCAAAAGGTGGGGTTGAGACGGGAAGTTAGTGTCCTCGAGTGGATCGATGTCACGCTCAAGTGGTAGAGCATCGGCGTATCTAGCTGAATCCCGCTTGACACTGACTTTTTTTTATCTCAACCAAAACCTTAATTAATTGAAAATAATTAATTTGGTCAAGCGGACCACGAAACCTAATAAAATGTAAGTAATAACAAAGTATAGACATGGTACTTCATTTTTTCTTTTTCCTATACTTTTCGTTAGGATTTATAAAAATATTATTTTTGTTCCAAACAGTAATCAAAAAACAACAAAGCACTTCTTCTGATCCACAATTGTCGCATTTAGCGATTTGAAAAATCAACTTTTTTGCAAGATTACGCTTTTATTTACAGACCGAAATTCCTTATTCCCACTTAAAGGAAAAAGAAATATTTACACCTCCATTTAGAATGGAAAACAAATCACGGTTAATTTTAGAACTTCTTTTGTCTTTTAGGATCCGTTTTTATTTTTTGAAAAAGACAAAATCCTATGTACTTTTAACCCCACCATTGATGTTTTTCATACAAAAAAAAATTAGGAATTATTCTTTAATACAAAATTACTATAAACTTGGATAAACTTTCGACCTATAAAAATATTAAGGCGGTCTTCTGAGGAAATTAAATGATCAGCGAGGGGCTTTCTCGGGATATCAATCGAGACCGATAAAACTTGATCGAATGGAAATGACTGTCAAGTTTCTAAAAAGTTTGGATGTGAAGACCGACACCCGAGAAAATTTATATGCGCCTTTCTAATTCCAGAGCAATTCCTGCTTTGTACAAATATCTCGAAACTAGGGAGCTTAAAAGGGGAGCAATTCTAAGATAAAAAAAGACATTTTCAAAAGTCTACCCCAAAAGTCTAAAAGTCCCTTAAAGGAGAATTAAGTAAAATAAGCACAAGTTTATTAAAAAATAATTGATTACTTCTTAAAAAGACTTGATAAGTCGTAAAGCCCCAGAATGTTATTATTACACGCTATATTCAATATAATCTACTGGACTCAACTTCTTTTAATTTTATTAGATTATATTGGCAAAAAAATTTATATGATATCATTACTGCAAATTAGAAACGTTTTAATATACAATTTGTTATTTAAATAATTCAAAATTCAAATGTCAGCAATTTTTCTTTGATAAGCACGAGAGGCTAATATTCATGAAGTTTAATGTCATTTTAAAATCATACACACTGAAGATGATCTCAATAAAGATCGAAACGTTGTCACGATAAAGAAAACGTTTTTCTGAAACTTACATCAAACCAGACCACATCTCACGATTTCCAATCATCATACGCACTTTTTATTTGGAGAATGAATAGTTACCCACATTAATTGATCCAAGATCAATAGTTTTTTTTCTCATATTGATCTGGAATTGGCGTTCTTCGTCAGATGAAAGTCATCCCTGGCTGTTAATTTTTTTACAGCTTGCTAATAACAATTTCAATCAATTTTTACGGGTAAATGTATACTATTTATTGATTAATTTAATAATTCAGGTCGAAAGAGAAAAAGCTGACCTGAGCGTACAAGTAATGACCTTGCAAGAGAGACTTGAAGAGGCCGAAGGCGGAGCTGAAAGTCAGGTAAATAAATTTAATCAATTTAGATTCTACGATCTTATTAGAAAAAAAAGAAATCTTGAACTTACACTTTGATTAAGTCGTCAAATTTCTGAACTTAATGTCTATATTTTCAGTTCGAGGTCAATAAGAAACGTGACACCGAATTGACCAAGCTAAGGAAACTTTTGGAAGACGTCCATCTTGAATCGGAGGAGACTGCTCATCTCCTAAGGAAAAAGCACCAGGAAGTTGTAGTCGACTTCCAAGAACAACTGGATCAAGTTTCAAAAGCTAAAGCTAGGTAATTAAGTCCATAATAAAAATCATCCTGTTTTTGTAATGAAACAAGATCTTTTTAAGCTCATTTTGTCACTTCAGTTGATTTTTTGAACAATATTCAATATTTTGAAAAATATTTCTTTTTTTTCATTCGTCTATTTATATGGGTTACTGAAATTGTGAAATCTTGTAAATGGAAAGTAATTCGAAAATAATAATGATGATATTTTTAGTCTTTCTGGTGAAAAAAATATTTAATACGTGTTTGTTTTTATAAGTACGCTTTGAAATATTGTAAATATTTTTTTCGCGAGTAGTTCAAACTAACATCACAATTTTACCGCAAAATCTTTTATTTCTGTTGATTTTAAAAATAGCGCAACACGCGCTCTTAGCGTTGGTCGCTTCTGAAACGTCAGGATTTGAACCTTTACCGAAAAAAAAATTCGCCTTTTGACAAATTTGTTCGGGACAAGTTTATTGTTCAAAATAAATTATTTTTTTGTCGTTAAGTTTCATTTCAAAACCAGGTAACGAGTTGTGTCGAGGGTTACCGACTCTGCCAAGAAGTGTGTAACTAAGCCACCGAGTTCTATTTTTACAAAGGAATTGGGGCCTTTTGCCAAGCCAGAGCCCACCTCCACCTCCTCCCTCGGCGAGTCACACCTCCATATTTGTGCAACTCCATTCAGATCTTGTTTCCGTATAAAAAAAATTTTTTTATAACCGATTCTTATCAAATAACGATCAAATTCAAACAGAAGTGAAAATTTTAATGGATCTGACTTGGATTGTTTCAGGGCTGAGAAGGAAAAAGCTAAATTTCAACAAGAAGTTTACGAACTACTTTCTCAAGTGGAAAACGCTAACAAGGAGAGAGTAAGTGGCTAAAAATACCGTTAAATTTTTAAGAAATACAATATACTTTTTATTATTATGGGGTCTCATCAATCTTATTTTCTTATATTCATTTTTTAATTGTTATACTAAAAGTAAGGTATAAAATTATTGAAACGTTCCCTCTTTTGACTTGAAAATTCAAATTTTTCAAAACAAAATTGAGAATTTTGTACAAATCGAAGGCAACGGAGAATGTGATACTTTTAAAAAATTCCAATTTGGTTGCCTTGTTCTCTAGTCAGCTATTTTACAAATATCTTTCTAACTGCAAAAAAAATTAACAATTCTCCTTTGAGACAAAAGTCTTGGGACAACTGATTTTTTTTTTTTAATCCAAAGACTTATAGTTCTATAAATAAACTTTATTTTGGCTGAGCTAATGTTGGAGCATATACCAGTAGTTCACAAAAGTGAATTGTTCTAGTGTAAGCTCATATATATATAAGTGGGAAATTTATGGGCCAACAAACAGCTGAGGTCATCGCCGGCTCTCTACATCTTTTTCTTTTCTTTCGCGCATATTTTGTTTTAAACTGCAGCCATTTGAGCATCTCGATCTGGTTACTGACTCTCTAATTTCAGATATATACTACGTTGATATTCTAGAATGCTAGTCTCTCGTTTGTACCTCAGGTTGTCAAATACAGAATAAAAACAAAACATACAATACATATATATACATCACCACAAACATAGATGTCTGGTCACATTCATTCCCCCAGAGTACTCGATATTCCTCGGGGCGGGGTTATAAGCAACCCCTTCCTTTCACGCTAATAAATTACATTCATTCCGATAAATTAACACAAACACAACACTCGATAGAAACTTAGAGGTCTGGTCACTTTCACTCCCCCAAAGTACTCGATATTCCTCAGGGCGGGGTTGAACCCTCTCCACTCTCGCTAATAACTTACTTTTACTCTCCAGACGTCACACACTCACCCCCATGTAAGCTCATAAATTAAATAATTCAATAATTAAATTATTTATATTTTAAACTTAGCATGAGCTAGGAACAATAGGAGTAAAGAACGAATAAAACAATTTTATTTTAATTTGATCCTTGTCATCATCAGTACTAACTCGTCAGAGTTGATAAACCTGTTATCGAGTTTAAAAAAAAAAAAAAAAAAAAACTGGTTATCAAAAGCGAAAGATCTATGGTAAGGGATCTGTTCTAGTGGGAAAAAAATTATGTGTACCTAGTCCTGCCATTACTTCTGTTACAAGAAAAAGGGCCATTAGGGAATAGAGAAACTTGATAATTTGAAAAAGAAAATTATTTTAAAAAATCCAATATTGTTTAAGATTGAAATAAAATAATATTACTCGAAATGCCTTCATACAAGCTTTTAGTCTTCGGGGCCAATCATATATGGCAGTACGCAACACGCCTTGAGGAAATTTCTCAACTGCTTTTAGCAGAGCGGACTTGAGGCTCTCTAAATTGGCGTTTCCTGTGGCAAGCCATAAGCTCAAGATGGGACCACACCTTGTCCGGAGGATTCAAATCTGGGCTTCCCGAGGGCCAATCTGAAGCCTTAATGAATTCCGGAACATTCTCCTCCAGGCACTGCTGAGTTGTTCGGGCCTTGTGCGCAGGAGCTGAATGTTGGAAGACCCAATGAGTTCCGGAAAAAAGAGTAGTACTTAAGGGCTTTATTACTTTCTCAAGGATGTCTTCTTGGTAATTTTTCGCCCTTGTTTTGACTCCTTGCTCACTTGGAGTTTTGTGGTGCCATCGTAGCAAACTCCCCACGGAAGCAGGATGATGGTCTCTTTTTACCCTTCCGATTTTTTCATGATCTTCTAGAGAACTTCTAGCATAAACCTTGTCATTTTGACGGTTAAATTTTTCCTCGATGGTAAAAATTTTTTCATCGGTAGACAAGATGTTTCGATGAACTCCATCGGCGTGGGTCAACAATGCCTTGGCTCTTTCGCAATTTTTTTTTAAAGATACTGTAAGCCTTTGTCCTGACATTCTACGGTAAGCGCTCATCGAAAGATCGTCTTTTATGATGCGCGACATTGATCGGGAAGAAATGTCCATTTCTCTGGACAATAGTTTTTGTTTTTGTAGCGCATTTCTTCGAATTCGGTTTTCAACCGCTTTGATGGCATTTTTCGTCCTCACAGAGCGAGGACGGCCGGACCTTGGTTTGTCTTTAATAGATAGAATATCTTTGAAGCGATTTATGGTGCGCCACACAAACATTCGATTTATTCCTAACGATTTTGATTTACCTGCCTTGTGCAGTGCGATGATGGCATGACGGTTTTGCTCAAGGGTGCGTTCCATCTTGACGTTATTAATTCTCAATAACTACTGAGTAAAAGAATTTAGCATTATATCAAAGGTAAACAATAGGCAAGAGAGGAAGGTTCGCCAGGCGTTTGTTTGGGATTATTTTTAAGGTGAATGATTGTAACAGAACTAGGTATATAACTTTTTTCTTTGTTTTTTTGGGGGGGTTGCTCTTGCTAAATCAATAGAATAAGCTGTAAGGTTCTTACCATAAACACAGCTTCAAACTAAATAAAAAATCGCAACAGCTTATCAAAAAACAAGCAGTAGTGGTCCTTAATAGTGTCTTTATTAATCATTGATAGTTATTTTCTTTTTCTAGCCTTCAGTTTTTATAACCATCTTGTATAAACAAAAAATGTTTTTACCTAACCCTTATTATTTTATCCTGACATCCTATTTAACTGATTTCTGACTGAACTGGCTTCGAGTGAGATTTGGCAATGACTAGTTTATCAAATCAATACAAACCTGCGTTTCACAAGGAAGCATCCTTGGTCCTATCCTGTGTACCATTTACACTCCTGGCTTTCCTATTTAACCTGAGTATCGGGTGCAAATTCGCAATATGTACAGGTTATAATTTTCAAAAAATTAATTATTAATTGTTGTTTAGTTACTCAGTGTCAAGCACGTTGAAAAGTTGGAGGTGACCGTCCACGAACTCAACATTCGCATCGAAGAGCTCAACCGCACCGTGGTCGACATCACATCTCACAAGACCCGCCTCTCACAGGAGAACATCGAGTTGACCAAAGAAGTCCAGGACTTGAAGGTCAACATCGAAAACGTCACTTATCTCAAGTCGCAGGTTGTCACCCAGCTCGAAGATGCCCGCCGCCGATTGGAAGACGATGAAAGGGTAAGAGATCGTTTACGATCGGCGAATCTCAATCGTTTAACGTACGTGTTCACAGAGGCGTTCTTCCCTCGAAGCTGCTCTTCACCAAGTCGAAATCGAACTGGAATCAGTCCGAGTTCAGCTCGAAGAAGAAGCCGAAGCCAGGCTCGACCTCGAAAGGCAATTGGTAAAGGCCAACAGCGACTGCCTGACTTGGAAGTCCAAATACGATTCCGAGGCATCTGCACGTCAGGAAGAAGTCGAAGAATTGCGGTGAGAAAGAATAACAATAAAAATACTAACAATATTCTGTGGAAACAATTCCACATTGAAAATTTCGTAATAAACTGTCTTCAATTAATTTATTTTAACGATAAACTCTAAAACAATTTTGTTCCAAGCTTGAGATGAGAGAATAATTGTCTCAATTTCATTTTCTTTCAAATAAAAAATATACCTGTTTTAATAGACTTGAAAAGAACGGCGTCATCGTTATACTAAACCATCACAACTTAACGGTCACTCATGCAGTATTCCAAAATAAAAATAAATTAAAATCATTAACTTTATTGTATTAATTGACCGGAAATAATTATCAGAACATAAATGATATACATATGACCTGATAAATATTTAGGCTTTATTTTATAAATAAAAATTTATAATAAATTATAAGCCTTTAGAGGAACATTACTGCAAATTCTCTGAAGTCACTGGAGAAGTCTTTTCTTCCACTGCGACCTAGGGTGGAATTGACCATTTTTTTATATTGTCCATATTCCAGAAAGTGCACTCTCTTAGTTCCAACACACACCGGATTAGTCAATTTAGTTGAAACGAACTAAAAAAAAAATGTTTAATTGTGTCTGAATATAACTTGGACAACGTTAAACCATACTACAAAATACGTTTAGTCATTTCTGAACTGTGTTCAGTGTAATGTCTGATTGTGTGACAAATTGCAGTATTATATATTCGCCTGCCAAAAATATTTTTTATCTTCTGATGAACTCTTGTTATTCATCGGACTATTTGAAAGGGTCACAACAAAAATTTTTTGTTCTAACATTGCCTATATATTAATTTAAAACTGTTTAAATTCTTCTTACCTGGCCTCTGACAATATACTTATTTCTGGAATTGAACTTTTAAACAATTTCAAAGGGGAGTTTTATGACACATTTGGCTTTGTTGTCGACTACAGAAAATGAACCGTTGGGTGCGTAACATAGTCAATAATAACAGTCAATCATTTCTGGAAAGATATTAGACGTGGGATTTAGACAAATGCTTAGTACATGCTATCTTTGCTTGGTAATGTTTGAAGCAAACCAGGACTGAAGAAAACAAAAAACGTTGGCCAGACTGGTCTACTTGAATTTATACTAAAACAGTACACTAATCTGGTGAGTTTTGGTGCTTTTTTTATGTTCATAAAGCACATTTTGGCATTGCACCATCTTCAGTGAGGAATAACAGAAAGGAAGAAAGTACAAAGCCAAAATCTGGGACCCACTAATGCCAATTTAACATGCGTTCACTGACCCACAGACCAACACTTTCCACGGTTTCTCTTCACTGATTTCCCTAATCACCTTTTTCAAGTGGTTATACTGTTTCTAGACTAATTTTTTGCAGTCATAAGATATATCCAGATGTCTGTGCTATTTCATCACAAAATCAGAAAATTTCTGCCTCAGTTTTTCCCAATTTTTTTTAATTCAAATTAGACTGAAATTAATTCAGATTAAAAAGGTAACTGCCAGTATAAATGACAGTTATTTTCCTTAATTCCTGCCTGCTGAGAGTGAAATATGTTGTTGTTTTCTGATTGGGGTGTTGAAAAATTTCTTTGTTTTGCACCTGGTGAATTCATCCAATCATCTCCATCTAGTTGTTCAGTTCTGCTTTTACATTGAGGATGTCGATTTGCTTCTCGTGCTAGTTTTCATTGCCTTCAATCTCTTCATGTGGCACTTACAGTCACCAGATTGCGTTTTCCCAGGAGTTGAAGGTTGGCATTCCCAGATCAACTTTGAGTTGAAGCTGGAGGAATCAGCCTTCGGCTTGCTTGGCCGTCTGAAAATAGATCTATGCTTCTTTTAATCTCTTTTGGGTATTTCTTATCCTATTGCATGGATCTCAGCGTGAAAAAATTTATGATGTGGGACTTAAAGGTTTTCAGTCAAGGCACTGCATGATTTTCTTATAATTGACTTTTTTTGGAATCTCTAATATATTTAATATGTTTAGCATATTTTTAAATGTAATAATTCTTTCACAGTAAGAAATACACCATCCGCCTTCAAGAACAAGAAGAGCACATTGAAACCCTCGTTGTCAAGATTAACAATCTTGAAAAGCAAAAATCTAGGCTTCAGAGTGAGGTTGAAGTTCTTATCATTGACCTCGAAAAGGTAATTTACAATTTGAACATATGCTGTTTGAAACTAAATCATAATGATTATTTTTAGGCAAACACCACTGCTAGGGAATTATCAAAGAGGGTCGAGCAAGTCGAACGCATCAACGTTGACCTTAAGACTCGTCTTGACGAGACGACGGTTGCTTTTGAACAATGCCAGAGAGACTTGCGTAACCGCCTCACTGAGTTGCAGCGTGTCAACCATGAGCTTGAAAAGACTAGGGAACAGAAGGACTCGCTCACAAGGGAGAACAAGAAACTAGCAGGTATAATTGTTCTTAATTTTTAAAACGTAGAGAAATTTCGAGTTCTAAAAAAAAAAATTATCTGTCAGATGATCTCCATGATGCCAAGAACACCTTGGGTGAGATGAACCGTAGACTGCATGAGCTTGAACTTGAGCTTCGCAGGTTGGAAAATGAAAGAGAAGAGCTCACAGCCGCTTACAAAGAAGCCGAGGCTGTAAGTAAAAATCTATTTGGATTTTTTTAATTATATAAATTGAAAAATGGCCAAAAGGAGGGAAAATTTAAAAAAAAAAGTGCGATTGAGATGGGAAGTTGGTGTCCGAGTGGATCGAGGTCACGATAGCTCAAGTGGTAGAGCAGCGGCGTATCTAGCCGAAGATCGTGGGTTCGAATCCCGCTCGTGCCATTGACTTTTTTATCTCAACTAAAAACCTTAATTAATTGTAATATATTAATTGGTCAAGCGGACCACGAAATTAGTGAATTTAATTATTTAAAATGAAGTAAACTTCACTAAAGCTCTCCGTAGCCATTTCATTTGTCGTCGAGAATCAAATCCGATTACACAACATTTGAAAAATGGCAAAGAGGAGGGAAAATTTAAAAAAAAAAAAAGGTGCGGTTGAGATGGGAAGTTGGTGTCCGAGTGGATCGAGGTCACGATAGCTCAAGTGGTAGAACAGCGGCGTATCAAGCTGAAGATCGTGGGTTCGAATCCCGCTCGTGCCATTGACTTTTTTATCCCAACTAAAAACCTTAATTAATTCTAATATATTAATTGGTCAAGCGGACCACGAAATTAGTGTATATAAATTGTTTTAATTTTATAAAAATTGTTAATAAAAAACCTTCAAATGTGAGCAGTGCTGAAAATTTAAAACAGAAAACAAATGCAAAACATTAATTTAATAAAATGTTTACTCTAGGGCCGTAAAGCTGAGGAACAGAGGGTAATGCGCCTCTCTGCCGAATTTGGACAGTTCAGACATGAAGCTGAAAAACGCTTGACTGAAAAAGATGAGGAAATTGAAACAATCCGGTAAGCATTTTTAAGTCTAAAGCATTAGGTTAACGATGAAATTAACATCAACAAACAAATCATGGAAATAAGCTATTGTTAAACATGAAAAAGTAGTCTATTAAGCTCTAAACTAACTTCCAGACTTACTTTTCAACAATCCACTATTTTAAAAATCTCCACTGGTATACAGAAAGTTGTAAATGATCAATCAATGTAAAATCATAATTCTTATTCTCTTCAATTTTTCTTAAGCCTTTGTAAATGAGCCTCTGAAAATGGGCTTAACTTGAATATGGAATAAGTCCCAGGATATTGTGTTTAGATCCTCCATTTCGTACCTCCTATCCCTACAAAAAACCTTCAATTATCAAAATCACTGTATTTCCTGTACCACATTCCAGAAACTTTGGATGGTCCTTGATCGAACCTTGTTCTAGAAGCTTATTTCCCAGATTTCATTATGCTTTTTCACCCTTTATTAGTTCCATTGTGCCAGCTGCTATCTCCCCTTTAGCACCAGTAATATTGTTTCATTGTTCTTTCCCACTTTGATTATAGACATGTCGTGTGCAATCACTCTATCCGCCTTAAAGTCCAGTCTCTTTGATTACCTCTTGTCTTTACAACTTAACACTAAAGATTTTTAATCGTACCTTTTTAATACTCAATTAATTGTACACAATTTTTTTCAAAATGAAAAAATGGCTAGCCAAAAGTCGTGGGTTCGAATCCCACCTGTGACACAAATTTTTCATTTCGAAAAAAATTAGTACAATTAATTGAGTATTTATGTATTTAATAGAAGCTGATAAAATGTAGTATTAATCTAGAATCACACCTGTGAATCGTTCACAGTCCCGCTAATCTAGTACAATCGTTAATAAAAAGTGTTTCTATATGAAGCCGCGATTTGCTTACAATTAGAATAAAATTGGGTAGTCAAAATGAGAAGTTTGTGGCATGGGCGATCGAGGTCACGGTAGCTCAAGTGGTAGAGCAGCAGCGTATTTAGCCGAAAGTCGTGGGTTCGAATCCCGCCTGTGACACAAATTTTTCATTTTGAAAAAAATTGTGTATAATTAATTGTATAATTTATATATTTAATAGAAGCTGATAAAACGTCCCTTTTAAGTTTAATGCTAGAGTATTTTCATTATGTACGTATATATTTTTTAATTGAGACCTTTGAATCTTTGTAAATAAATTGTATTCATAATTAATCATTCAAAGCGAGTCTAAATCCTAGAATAAAGTTTATTTTTCTTTCCTTGCAAATAAACACGAATTAATTGGCAAATTCACAAAATTACAACATAACAGAATAAATAATTCCCAGTTTAAATCATCCAAGCATCAGATTATTAATTGTTTTTTTAAATAATTATCAAGGACTAAATGTATTTTTATGACAAATAACTTTGGCACGAATGCAAATTTTTAGCCAATTATCCATGGAAGTAATTTTACTCATCATCCTGTTAAAATTATTGCAATTTTACAACTATTATTTTCTGTTAATTTATTTTCCCTTTACATACATTGTGTTATATTTTGTTGGTGTGTTTTTCATGCATTTATTTCAAGGAGAGATAAGACCCGAGTGAGTAGAACAAGAAATTCTATGATTAATATTTTAAAAAATTTTCATTTATTCTGATATACCTGCAATTTGGTCGTAAATGATCATTTTGGTCTGCCTATTCCTGGCACTGAAGATGGCAAAATTCTGAAACGCCTGACAAAAAAAAAACCAGCAAAGAAGGCTCAGCAATGACCAAATTACAGGTTATACATTTATGATTACCATAAAAAATGTAAAACCTCAAGAAATTAAGTAAATTATCTTTCTATCAAGACTGATAATTTCTGAAATTAAATATATTGTTGTTTTGACAATAAGATGATCAAAACTTAAAGTAATAGTCATAATATAAAATTATAAAAACTTTTTCGATGGAAAATAATTTAGAGAAAATTTATATCTTAAAATTATCATCGGAATTAAATGACACAATTGTTATACTGCCAATTGAGAACAAATGTATTAATATACAGGGGTAATAGGTCCTTGATGAACTTGGCTTTGAAAACACAATAAGGGCCCAAGAAATGCAGCTAATTTTAGACCACCGCATAGATAATAATTGCTCTTAAGTAGGGTCCTCATTCGTTTGAATGCAAGCAAATAAGGTGGAGTGCTCAATCGTTTGGTTCCATTTTCTGTGATAGTTTCAAATAAGAACTTCAAAATGAGTGAAACGTATTATTTACACGGATTCAAAAATACGAGAGGCCGATCTGCAAGAGGAATCAAAACCCAGCTGATGGGCGAGATTTACCACAATTTATTCCAAGATTCACAGACGAAAGAGCGTCGAATCAATGAAACTACTACATCGGTGAAAAAGTTAACGCGTAAAAAAATCGTCGAAAAGAATGATCTAGATGAACAAAAAATTATACAGCCTTTGGAAGGGATCAGGAATGAGCTTGTCGGTTTTGATTTTAAAACTGCAAATCTCTTTATGGATAATAGGTCCATTGTTTGAATAAATTGTTTATAATTTAAGACATTAAACTATGTTATTACAGCAAGCAGACCAGCATTGAAATTGAACAGTTGAACGCCAGGGTAGCTGAAGCTGAAACTAAGCTTAAGACTGAAGTTATCCGCATCAAGAAGAAGCTGCAAGTACAGATCACCGAGCTTGAACTATCATTGGATGTTGCTAACAAGAACAATCTTCAACTTCAACAAACCGTCAAGAAACAATCTCTTCAACTAACTGTGAGTTTATTTTATCGAGTAGATCGGCATGAAATCATAATTATTTTATTTCAAGGAATTGCAAGCTCACTATGACGAAACTCAAAGACAACTGGCCGTCACCATGGATCAGTTGGCTATAGCAACTCGCAAAGTTCAATCTTTGACAGTCGAATTGGAAGAGATGAGAGGAAACTATGACCAGGTGAGTCTAGAAATAAAAAAATTTATAAACTTGATATTCCCGTTTTGTCTTTTTAGGCCATGAGACAGAAACGCTCTGTAGAACAGTTGTACGAAGATTGCCAAAGCCGTGTCAACGAGCTCACAACAATCAATGTCAACCTTTCAGCCAGCCGTGCTAAATTGGAACAGGAACTGTCCTCTCTTTCTTCTGATTATGAAGAAGTCACTAAGGAATTAAGAGTGAGTTCAAATGTTTTAATAGCAGTAAAAAAATTGTAATTGTTCGTTTAATCTTCAGCTTTGCGACGAAAGATATCAGAAGGTACAAATTGAACTCAAGCACAGCATGGAAATCGTACACGAAGAACAGGAACGTGTCATTAAAATTGAAACCATCAAGAAAAGCTTGGAAATTGAGGTCAAGAACTTGTCCGTCAGGTTAGAGGAAGTAGAGGCTAATGCTATTGTCGGAGGAAGGAGGGTTATCAGCAAGCTCGAAGCTAGGGTAAATCATTAAATTAAAAATAATTCTAAGCAGAACTTAAAAAATAATAATAATAACAACTACAGATCAGAGACTTGGAATTAGAACTTGATGAAGAGAAACGCAGGCATGCCGAGTCTGTCAAACTTTTGAGAAAGAAAGAACGCTCGCTCAAAGAAATGATGATCCAATTTGAGGAAGACCACAAGAACGTCACCCTTCTTCAAGAGGCCCTTGACAAAATGAGCCAGAAAGTTTCCATCTACAAGAGACAACTACAAGAACAGGTATAAAAAATTATTGTAATTGTAAAAAGACCTGAAAATTAATTTTTATTATTTATTGCGTTTTAGGAGGGCGTTTCCCAACAGAGCGTAACCCGTGTACGCAGATTCCAACGTGAACTTGAAGCCGCTGAGGACCGTGCCGACACCGCTGAAAGCAATCTGTCACTCATCCGTGCCAAACACCGCACTTTTGTCACTACATCATCAGTTCCTGGTTCTCAAGTCTATCTTGTACAAGAAACCCGCACTACTGAAAATTACTAAAAACAACGAACGAATATTTATATATATAAATATATTAAAAATCAATTTAAAAAAAAAAAAAAAGAGAAGAGAGAAATCCAAAACATCTACGTTGAGAAAGTAAACATCCAAATTAGATGTATTTATAATGCTTTCAATAATTCAAAAGCTTGTTATCATCTAAAGGACATTGTAGCACTTCGTGTAACTAATAAAACAAACGGTAATGTCTGATAGATTTACTTTTATTACTTACACCATAACTTTTCCAAACTACACTATACATTAAGGAAAAGTAGTTTTTTTTTTAATTTATTCACTTTGTGTTATTTTGGTGAAACAAAAATATATGTCCAGTTTTAAATAAGGGTATTATTAATTTTGAGCCATACAAAACGCCTATCAATATGACTTAATTTATGTAAATGTTAACACTGCATTTTAAAAGTGTAACATAACATATTCTTTTACAATAATAAAATATAATTTTTCCATATGGCTGCTTTTATTGAAATAACAAAATTATTACGTTTATAGAAGTATACTGATGTAATACATACTACATTATTGATAAAGGGATGTCTGTGTTGTCAGTTATTGTATAGACAGTTTAATCTCAAAATTTCACAATTTTAACAAATATAAATAATAAACAGATAATTTTTTTTATTCAAAGCATTCTTTGCCTAAATACAAATTCAAAATATGCATGACAATTTTATATGTCAGTCACTATAAATTAAAAACAGATTCATAAATTCATAAACTCAGAGATGTAAATCAACCTGAAATTGCAGTAAACTGCAGCTACATTTTCTCAATTGTTCATAAAACAAGGAACAAACCTAAACATATTGCTAATCAAAAGAAAACACACCTTAAAACAAAACCCTTGAACATGGGAAGATTTAAGATTAAAGAAATTTAGTGCATTATTTAGACAGAATTTAAAAAAAAAAAAAAGATTTAAAAAATTCAGCAATAAACAAATATTATTAAAAATTTATTCCAATGAACTTAGAGCAGTGTAAATTCGAAAATAACACAAATTCACTATAAATGAAAAATCTTAATTTACTCTGTGTAATAAGTACTAACATCGAACTGAAGATGGGAAAGAATGCAGAAAAATGGGAAACGTGATCGTTTGTTTCTTGCATTTTTTTTTTTTTTAATTTTTTTAGCATTGGTGATGATAGTCTTCTTTTCTTTCACTCCAACCTAAAAAAACTATTTAGAAATTGACCCCGCTTTGCAGTCACTTATGTTCTGGTCAGGCGACTGCAATGGCTAAGTTGTAGGTCGACCAACTTTTGTTTGCCATTCTAGCTGTTCTGGGTTCAAATCCCAGCAGAATCCACGGCTTTTTAACTGAATAGTATGAAAAATGTATTGTAAAGTGGTTTGATGCCTGATTCACAACACCCAACAGACCATCTCGTACGACATGTATTGTATGACTATATATATGAAATTACTTTGCTTATTATGTTTATAAATTCTGATTTTCTGTTTTCAACATTTTTTTTTTTCAAGAAGCAATATCAGTAGTTATTTTTCTTAATTCCTGCCTGCTGAGAGTGACATAGATTTTTGTTTTCCTGGTTGAGACATTGAGAGACTTCTTTGATCACTTTGCACTTGGTGAATTCATCCAGAATTTCTTTCACCATCTATTTGTTCAATTCTGCTTTTAGCATGCCTTGTGGTGTGCCGATTTGCTGTTCTAGTCCAAACTCCAAAGGGCCTGAGGGTTACTCCTGCTTTTGCACTTTTGCTTGTCAGCCTGTGCATTTTGCCCTGGCACCAAATTAATTGAATTTTCCCAGTTGCTGGAGGTCAGACATTCCAGACCAGGTCTTCGTTGAAAGTGGAGAAGTCTGAAGACTTCGAGCTTCCTGACCATCTCAAAATAGATCTGTGCACCTTTTAGTACCTTTTTGAGTGTTTCTTGACAAGAATTGTGTGGACGTAAAACGTTTTTTTTTTTTTTAAATTTGGCCTTTCCACAGTACCATTTCCAGGTTAACTCTGGTCATTTCTTTTTTTAGGTCTATTTATAAAATATTGTTTTATATATATTTTATGTTATATATTCTTACAGTATTTTTCACAAGCATTGAATACACAGTGAATGATGAAAAGTTCACGTTGACTGCCGGCCGTTATTACCTGTACTGAAGTATTTTAAAAATTGATTCCTTTTGCACTAATTTAATTGTATTATGACTTGTTTCTTTTTTTACTTTATTCAGTGAAAATAGTTGATGATGCATTGTTGACACTCTCATCAAAGAAGACAATTTCAGTGTTGCAAGCTGTCGACCTTGGTATCCTAGTGTTATAAAAATCAAATAAAATTGGTCACACTGATCTATGTTAGATAATTTGAAAGAGAATCATATCTACTTTCTTTCTAATTAAGAGGTGCATAATGAAAAGCACGATTTATACTTGAGTTTTACAAAAATATATGTGCTTACCCTGTCAACAACTAAGTCCCAACTGTACCGCAGCGGATGTGTTTAGGGCGACTTTTGTGTCGTATTTGTCATGCTGGCTGTTCTGGGTTTCAACCATGGCAGAGACCGTGGCTTTTCAATTTATTGAAACATCTTATGACCCGTCCAGGTAGTTGGATGCTCTCCTGTATGACATTACTTACTTTACTTTTTTTTTTTTTAAACGGTCACAAAAATGTGGACACATTTCAAAATACTCTTTTATTCTATTTAAAAATTTATAATATGCTGTATTATTTTTTTAAATGTAAATGCATGAGAAATCTGGAAGACAATGAATAATCACCTGGGTAAACCTCAACGGCCAGGATCTGCTTCGAAATCCAACGCCTTTTGGACAATTTTATACAGTAGATTCTAGTTATCCGCACTTTCACTCGTCCGCGGTTGCCCCCCTATCGAGTGTAAAAGGATGGAAATGAGGAGAGTTGGAGCGTGGTGAATCACAGAAAAACAACTGAGTATAATTGAATTCTTATTGAGAAAAAAAACTTGAACATTAGTTCATTTATAGCATTAATGATAAGCACACATAAAATATAAAGTGTCTGACTGGTATGGAAGAAAATGCTTACAGTTCTTGTTATTTACGGTGCTGCCTCGTAAGTATCTCCCGTGGATAACAAGTCTTACTATATTCACCTAAAATAAAGATAACCCATAAAGAGTACAGTTAAATAAAAAAAATTGAAAGTAATAAGTACAGCAGTGCTGATAATAACAGGAAAAAAGACTACCTTCTAAGTAAATGTAAGGGGGCGTCGGTGGCCACAACGGTTTAGGCGTTGACACGGCGCTCATCACTGTAAGGTAAAGGTCCCGGGTTCGAATCCAGCGGCCCTGCATTCGAACCCGACATACTTGCAATTTTTTTTTTTTTTTTTTTTTAAGCGATTACATAGATAAATAAATAATCGTGGATAAAAACAGAAAAATTTGCTTATTTATATAAATAAAACACCACTACCCTGAGGGTTTATATGACAAAAAAAATGTAGAGAAAAACACTGGAATCCTTAGGAATGTATGCATCTACAAAAAGAGCTAGGGCAAATTTAATTTTAGTGCAAATTTACTGATAAAACATAAATAATATAACATAAAAATAATGTTAGGAATGAATTAACTTACCTTCTAAGTAAAATAAAATAAACTGTGAAACTATTTTTTGGACTATTATATATTTTTATAACCACTTAAAACAAATCTGTAATTATTTATCCATAGTTTATTTTTTAAGTAGATAATATAGAAATGAATTTCTTATAAATTTTTATAATAATAATAAAGTTTATTGCACACAAGAAGAAAAAAAAAATCAGACAAGAAAATAAACTTAATACGGCAAGGTAACCGTCTGCCGGAGCTTGGATTAATTATTGATTAATCCTGTAAAATAAACATACAAATGCATTAAACTAAATCTATGCTAAGTGTAATATCTATAACAAAATACTAAATCAAAAGGACACAAAACTGAGAAGTAAAAATCAATGAGCGGAGCTGAGACCGGAGAAACAGAAACACCAAATATCAAGGGAAAGAGCGGGGGCAAAGAGATGGGCAGTAAAAGGGGAAAAGAAGAGAGAATTACTAATTAAATTTGTTTACTATTAGCCTTCGATAGGCCCAGGCCGCTTTAGCATAATTTACCAAGTTTGTGCAATCTGATGCATCTGTCCATTGATACGGTTCTTTCGCCGAACGCAGACAAACGATAGGGGGACAGAATGGGGCATTCCGCGACAAAATGGTATATGTCTTTCTTTATTTGGTAATTGCATAACTCACACTCCTGTTGGCTGAGGAGATCATACGGCTTATGCCGTAGGTTCAGCAATTCTCCCCTCAGTTTTAGGATCCAACATATGTCTGTAATTTTCTTATTTGGCTTTTGGTCCCCAACCAAACTGGCACATCTGACTCCGTAATCCAGCATCCTATATATTCGGTATCGACAGGAAGCCTGCACTCTCTCTATGTTGCTCACCATAAAACTATCTTTCAGTCGACTAATCATTGACTGGAGTTGAAGAGAGAGAGCCTTACTCTCGGGTTGCAAAAAGGACAAACCTACTCCCAACCTGTCCGCCAGTCTCCACAAGTCAGCAGCCCAAGATATCCCCAGACTGATGATCTCTTCAGCCACCATACGGGGGAATCTGAAGTCCATTCAGAGCACCTTAACCAAATAACGACCACTCGGAGTCAACGTGAATAGAAAGATTGGGTGAAGGTTTCAATGTGCAGTATGTAAATTGAAGTGTAGTTTGGAAGACCAGTTTTCGTATGAAGAACCACAGCATCCTCTCCACCTCCACGAATTCCTCTCATCCCCATAACAGCAGCATAACACAGAATTGAGCGTGAGACCGTGTTAAAGATATGCAGCTTAGCCTTTTGCAGGATCTGGGGCTGCATCATTGCTCCTTGCCAAACAGAATTAAGGGCAAACTTGGCCAAACAAGATTTCTCCGAGAAGTGGGGTTTCCAAGAAAGTTGAGAAGTCAGTTGTACTCCTAGGTATGTATAACGATTTACCACTTCTATATCCTGACCTTTGTATTTCCAACGCTCTTTCGAGCCAAGCCTACCTCCCCTGCGTATAAATTTTTATAATAACACATAATATAAAAAAATTGTTAGAAAACATAATTTATTTATGCATCTACAAAACGAGCTTGGGCAAATTTAATGTTAGTGCAAATATACTGATAAAACATATGCGATACAACATAAAAATAATGTTAGGAATGAATTAACTTACCTTCTAAGTAAATGTAGAGAGAGAAAAACACTGGAATCCTTAGGTGGAGCTTATAAACTTTTTTTCTGCAAGAAAGAACTAAATGTTTCAGTTATGCTTAGTTAGGAGGAACCGGTTTAAAATAAAAAAGGCAAATGTCGACACATAGCTGATACTGACAGTCAACACATTAACAAAATGTTGAACATTGTTTCCTTATGCGTTTATTTTTCTTAAATATAAATACAAAAGGTACAAACGTAAATTCATATATAAATAAATTTATAACTAAATCTGTTGTTTAAAAGTGTTACACAGATATATTTTAAATTAATTATTTATGTGTTATATTTAATTGAGTTCAATACCATTTAAATTTAATAAATTTGGATTTATAATTAATTCAATTTGTTTGAAATTTCACTAACAATAAAAGAAAAAATTAATAATCATACACACACACACACACACGCACACCAAAAAAACACTCAGAAGTCAGTACTTGTAATCGTTTATGTCTAACAATGTATTTTGTGTTATTGAATCTAAAACCCACGTCTCTTTGACCCTGAATACGGAGGAATTGTTTTTCCTCTTTCCCCCTATAATTATTTCAGCGATGTTTGCCTGCGTCACAACCCTCCCTTTACAAATCCTCAATAGCTCGGTCAGATCGGCCTGAGGTGGAACTGAGGCCAGCGATACGTAAATAGGGCCGCATTCGGAAAAAAGATCCATGTTATATTCCTCCTTAAATGCTCGCCTTTCCAGTCGGCTTTGCTGTAAATCGAAACAATGAAATTACTAATAAACAATTATTACTATTATAACAAATACAGTGTGGCGCTGGCCCGAAGAGAGAGGGAGAGGGCGAAGAAACAAGAGAGGGGAAGGTCAAAGAGAGTTATGAATGGTACCGGGTGAAGACAGGACTTTTTTGGGGAGCTGATTATCTGCACTTAATCAGACATCCTTGGCCTCAGGATCATACAAGAGGACTCGTTTCACACATCGGAGACCAATATTCAAAAATGGCATTTCCTCGAGCTCAAAACCAGTTTTCTTCTCTCTACAGGATCAGCATAGCGAGGCAAGAATTATCAACTAACATACAGTTTTACAATACAATTATCAACCATCAACTTAATTTGTATCTTTCCCTAATTAAATTAATATAAGATATTCAAAAGAGAGCAACTAAAACTATTCTTAATACAGCAAGCACGTATGTACATAGTTTTCTGAAATTTGCTCATCGCACATGTACTTTTTATGTTAAGTTTTTTGTTTGTTTGTTTTGTTTAAAAAAAAAGAATTCAAAGAATCTTGTCATTCTTATAGAATACATTATACCATTTTTCAAGTACAAGGAAATACATTTTTTTTTAAATATAACTCAGGACCTAACTCCAGCAAGATAAGCCCCCTTTAGAGATGTTTATTTTTGGACAAAAGGTTAAGATTCAATTAAAAAGAAAACTTGGAAGATTTTATTTTAACAAACAACAAGACGTATCATTACAAAAATGATAGCAAGCCATACAAAATGGTAGCAGAGTGTGGTTTAACTTAAAACTAAACTCACTAATTTTGTGGTCTGCTTGACCAATTAATATATTACAATTAATTGGTCAAGCAGACCAGGAAATTAGTGAATTTAATGATTTAAAATGAAGTATACTTCACTAAAGCTCTCCGTGGCCATTTCATTTGTCGTCGAGAAGCCAATCCGATTACAAGACATTTGAAAAATGGCAAAAAGGAGGGAAAATTCAAGAGGTGCGGTTGAGATGGGAAGTTGGTGTCCGAGTGGATCGAGGTCACGATAGCTCAAGTGGTAGAGCAGCGGCGTATCAAGCCGAAGATCGTGTTCGAATCCCGCTCGTGCCATTGACTTTTTTATCTCAACTAAAAACCTTAATTAATTTTTTTAAAAAAACAATTTATTTCTCCCTCTTAGGGTTGTCCAACTGATCATTGACAATACCTTCTCTACGAAAGCTTTCTAAGATCTTTGAAAATTTATGTTTTTTATTATACCTAGACAATATTTAGTGATAATGAAGAATTCAACCAAATCTTTGACAATATTATTTATATAATGTAAAATGTAGATTGTACAAACCGTAGTGCATACAAAAGTACATGTGCAATGAGCAAAATTTCAGAAAACTATGTACATACATGCTTGCTATACTATGAATAGTATCATTTTGAATATCTTATATAAATTTAATTATGGAAAGATACAAATTAAGTTGATGGTTGATAATTGTATTGTATAACTGTATGTAAGATAACTCTTGCCTCGCTATGCTGATCCTGTAGAGAGAAGAAAACTGGTTTCGAGCTCGAGGAAATGCTATTCTTGAATATTGGTCTCCGATGTGTGAAACGAGTCCTCTTGTATGATCCTGAGGCCAAGGATGTCTGATTAAGTGCAGATAATCAGCTCCCCAAAAAAAGTCCTGTCTTCCCGGTACCATTCATAACTCTCTTTGACCTTCCCCTCTCTGCTTGTTTCTTCGCTCTCTCCCTCTCTCTTTGGGCCAGCGCCACACTGTATTTGTTATACTATACATAGTTCAATATTTAATCAATAATAAAAATTAACAAGTTTATTGTCACATTTGTCATTAAAATAAATATTTAAAAAAAAAAAAGATTTCTCGTAGGTTATCAGGGTTATATGAAAGAAAGTTTAGCCTTCGAGCTCCTATTTTCGTCAGGTATTTTTTGCTTATTGAGAAAAAAAATATTTTTTGTCTAGACAATTAGTAAAAATATGGGCTTTTTAACTTACATGCCAAATTTTCTAAGCATCTATTGTTTTACATTATTTAGGCTATTAAAAAAAAAAATCTTTAAGTAGGCCAAGTTCTATTATTACTTTTTAAAAAATAAATCGGTAGAATCATGTGTAACTACGTGACAGACCCAATTTGTTGATTATCATAAAAATAATTATCAGGAATAAGACTCATTACAGAATATTAGAAATCTTCCTCATATTTTGAAATTTGCACTCAGCTTTTTCAAGGCAAAATTAACTTTTTACATACGGCATATTCTAGTAAAAGTTTGCCCTGATATAAACTCTCTTGGTTGAGTGAATGTTGGATCCTCAAACCAAGAAATTGTGAGATGATCCTAAAGTTTTGGGAAAGGAAAGGCCTCAGGAAGATCCTGGTAAAGAAGAATAAAAATAGAAGAGTTCAGTTTTTTTAATATAGCGACAAAGGAAAGCTGGCATGGTAGTAGTATGTAGAAAACAACCTAAGGCAGAAGATGAATGAGAATGGCTTTATTCCTGATTAAATAAAAAAATTAACCTCTCTCCATCTTCCACTTCCCAATTTCACTCACACCTGGTTTAATCATGTACCAGTATGACTGGCCAGGGTTTGTCACTTGGTTGCTATGTTCAACAGCCAGAATCATCAGAAGTTATGTCTACAGGATGACCTCAAGGAGCATAGTTGTAAGTTGTTTAATCCCAAGGTCTTTGCTACTCAGGTATGCACTCTTGGGCCCTCACTGCTACGCAAACTCTCAGAAAAAAAATTTCTAGGATTGTTCCATGAGAGCTTTCCTTAAAACCACATTTTTCAGACCTTGAGGACTGCTACTCGATCCAATGCACCTGCGGTTTCTTGTGCTACCATGAGATCCAGGACAAATATTCTCTCCACATCAGTGACAACAATATCTGGCTGAAATCTAGTACCATCCAGTATTAGACCTGGCATCCTGAGTCACAGAGACTTACGATTAAGACCAGGAGGCACTAATATTTTTGAATGATTCCTTGAGCCCAAGGATAGTAAGTGGTAGAGTATCTCTGATCCAGCCCCAAATCAACATTCAGTTGATACAGTCCTCCCTCCTCATCGCAACCCTCATATACATTAAATTTATCCTAAGGCGGAGAGCATATATATACCTAGATTTATTACATGCCTACATATTAAAGTAGTGTCAGATGGCCCGCTAGTACATTTTAAAAAATAAGTAAAAGCAAAATAAACTTAGACAAAAGGCAAAGGTGGTTATTTAGTAGTATGGTTGGGCCCTTAAGCTTTCAAAAAGAACAATCAATTAGAATAATCAACAGTTTAAAAAAATAAAAATAAATTATAGCTTTGTAAAACTACTGGCTAATTATTTAACCTATTGTCTTTCTGAGATATAAAAGTGCAAGGATTGTTGTTGTTTTTTTTGTTTTTTTCTAAAAAATTATATAGATATTGTGAATTTCCTTTTGGGGTCTGTGGGTGATTATTTAGGTCTATGTATTTCTATTGTTTTGGTTTGGCAAATATGGTTCATCATCACACCATCAGAACAGCAAACCAAAATTATTGGAAACAACCAAACTAAACCATAATGCGTGGTGTTTAGTGATCGTTAGTTAATGATTATTCTCTCATGATGTAGGTTTTAGAAAAACATTTTCTTTATAGTGCCGACGTTTCGATCTTTATTGAAATCATCTTCAGGGCCTGGGATTTATAAACATTAATACTTTCTTTGGTGATTGATCAGCCTTTTCAGTTTAAATATACTTTTTTCTTTCTAAAAGGTAGATTGGGGATGAGACGAGGAAGACAGAAACAACATTTATTTTCTTGTCGAGCTTTCGGCAGAATATATCGTCTTCATAGAAGGCTGATCAATCACCAAAGAAAATATTAATCAACAGCGGGGTGCTTCATCGATGTTATATAGTCCTGATGAAGGCGATATATTCTGCCGAAAGCTCGACAAGAAAATAAATGTTGTTTCTGTCTTCCTGGCCTCATCCCCAATCTACCTTTTGGAAAGAAAAAAGTATATTTTGATTTTTTTTTTTTTTTTGTGAAAAAGCAGCAACGATCATTTTAATTTGTTTTTCGTCGAAAAGGATTTCTTTATCATTTAGTTTACAACATAGAGTCAAATTTTTCATTTGTTTTATCAACACAAAATCTGTCTTGCAGTTTGTTTATTTAATTTTATTATTAATAATAATAATTAGTCAATATAAGAATTGTTTCCATTATTAAAAAAATAATAGTAATAATATTTAGTCAAGTAAGAATTGTTTCTGTATTTTAATATAGTAATAATAATAATAATAATCAGTCAGTTTCCTTTACAAAATTGTCAAATTGTTAATTCCAAACTGACGGCTTTACTTTCAAGTTTTGTTAATATTTCTACATAAGAATTGTTTCCATTTTTCAATTTTAAAAATAATAATAATATTTAGTCAATGTAATTTTTTTTTTTTTTTTTTTTTTTTTTTTTTTTTTTTTTTTTTTTTTTTTTTTTTTTNTTTTTTTTTTTTTGAGGGGCGCGAACCACCAAGGGTCATGTTAGCCCCGTATCTTTTAAGAGAATCCCCCTGCGGGAGGAAAATTGTTTCTGTTTTTTAATTTAAAAGAAAATAATAATAATCAGTCGGTTTCCTTTAAAAATTGTCAAATTGTTAATTCGAAACTGACAATATTAATTTCAAATTTCGTTAATATCTCAATATAAGAATTGTTTCTTTTTTTAAATATTCTTTTGTTTATTATTTATTTATTTATCTAAACTAGGAAAAGATCCACTCCATCGGGGAAGGACCAAACAGTAAGGCAATAAATAGTATTTTAAAAAAATTTGAAAATTACAGTGGTAAACTGTCCAAACTTGGAAACAAAAAAAAAAACTAGCATTTATTAATTATACTGTCAAGAAAATGTTACTGTTTGTTGTACTAAGAGTACTTTTAGAATCATAAACACAACAAAATCTGTTTTTTTTTCTTTTACTTACCACTACAGCTGATGAAAATGAAGAGAGCTCGTACTGGTCCTCAGACACGTAAGTCCCTGCTGCATCACTTTTGTAGAGCTATAAAATATTTTTATTCCTTCAAGATAAATTGTTCTAATAAGATTCAAAATTCAAATTTTTCACAAGTTAACTTCCACATTTTAATTAAACAAGTCAACGTACAAATTTATGTCGGAAAGTATGAAACAAACTAATCAATTATTTCTTATTGGGCGAGAACCCATAAGACTATACTAGAAGAGTAATCTTGCTACAATTTCATACCCATTACATTCCAGAAAACAATAAATTTCAGGTCTACTATATTAAAATTTGATAAATCCATACCCATTCTTCATCAATTATCCAGCATCCTCTCGCCAATCCTTTCAATAAATTTATCGTCCTTCTCGGTCCTTTGCTAACAACATGTGTAGTTCTTTTAGACACATTTTCTTCAATTTGAAATACACCTAATTTTTGAACAATTGCTTCACAATTCTTAAGTTCCCTAAAAAAAATTATAATTAAAATAAAATGTTGGTTAATAAATATTAAATATAACTTACTCTCCTCTGAAACTAGTGAAAACAATGGTAGGGTGTTGGTACGGTTTCAATGGAGTTTTCTTAGCAGTCACAAATAAAGACATGGAGCTTCTTCTTGTTAATGTGTTATTCATAGTTTGGTCATTTAAAATAAGCTTCGACTTTAAATTACTTCTCTGTTTTGATTTTAAATTGATAGCCTTTTCTGAACTGACTGGTTTTAACTCTTTGTCTTTATAAGGCATTTCAACAGACAAAGGTTCTGTATTTGAAGGCAGCCCCTGGGATAAATAAGTTTTATTTGGGTCCAAAAGTTTTCTTTTTCTTTTTTGCGGTAAAACGTCAGAATTTTTATCGGTTGTACTCCTGTTAGAATCTGCGCCTTCGGCAACAACTGAAGATCCTGAAGTTTTTTTTGAGTTGTTGACCTGCTTTGTGTTTATCTTTGCTTCTAGATAAGCCGGAGCACTGTCTCGTCTTACGACACCGTTTAAGCTTTTTAAAGAAAAATCATGATTATATCCTGAATCTTTTTCAAAATTGAGCTTCTTAGTGCAAACGTTCATTTTGGTATTGCCTTTCAATTTGGGGAAGTTTGCGATTTCTTTTCTGTCAGTGATAGCATTGCGGCATCTTCTGAAAATTACAATTTTTAGAAAAACTTAACAATGGAAGTGACAATGAGAATGAAGTTTAAATATAAAAAAATTGAAGTAATAATTCAAACTTTGCCTGTCTAAATGTGGTGTTATACCATAACTACATATTTACACAAAAACTAATGGTGAGTGCTTTTTTATCTTCTACTTTTCTTCCTAAGGTCACTGGTGATAGTCTCCCTTTCTTCCACTGTGACTTAAAAGATCAATTGCAGAATATCCTAGAAAGAGCACTACTTATCAAATATCATTACCTTCCAGTCCTCTTTGCTTATTTCTCAAGGCGTTATTGTCGCATTACCTAAGTGGCTGTATCATTTCAGGGCAAACAGTTCATTTCTGCTATTTCATGACAGAGCAGATTACCGTTTCAGTTGTTCCCATTGTTTTAATTAAAGTAAGGTAATTAAATAGGCAATAGCCAGTATAAAAACAGTATTATTTTCCTGGAGTCATAATCAGTTTTGATCTCACAATTGATTTACATACCGAGTAGAACCAATCGAGAACAATTTCATAAACAAGCACAAATTATGTGCAGTAGTTTCAATATTCTCTTTTACTTTTTCTATAGCCAAAATAATTGGAAATACAATTAAACCTAGACAAAAAAAAAACTACCTTTTGGGGTGTTGTGATGTAGGAGAGTCAGGATTCTGATTTTCCTGTAATACAAATGCATTATTATGTACAATAATAAATAATGTATAAAGAAAAAAAGGAAAATTTAACAAACCTTTGTTCTTTTGGGCAATCGAAACCTTCGTTTCTAAAATTTAAAAAAAAACTCGATTTAGAAGAAATCATTAGAATCATTTAAATGAAATAATAATTAGTAAAATATTTTACTTTGACAGCTTCAAATGGAAGTATACTCTCGTATTTTTCCATTTTTAATGGTGGATAGAGTGAAGGGTCAACCTGTCCTCGGGCTACTTTGCACGCTTCAATCCAAAACGTCGAAACCATTTTAACGCCCAATTCTTTCGCTTTCAAAAAGGTCGAGACCAAACCTTCTTTGAACACTACTATGGTGACCTGTGATAATGGGCGTGAACAATTTGGTGCATGTTTAGCAATGAAATATATTCTCTTCCTGTAAAAATTACCTTTTTGGTGAAATTCTTTTCAACGTTGGCCCCAAGAGAGCGTAACTCCGCTTTAACGCATTCCGAACGATTTTCCCTCCCTATCCGTACTTCTACATAACAGGTTACACCTAAATTTTCCAAGATGAAAAAACTGTTAAAACAAATATCTTTCATTGAATAAATATTTGTCATAAAAATTCTAATAAAAAAGTAAAGTAAATCCTGTCACACAGGAGGACTTAATGTCCAGTTACCCATTGGGTTTTGTGGACAAGGAGTAAAACCAAATTCATTAAAAAAAAAACCTAGGCTCTGCAGGATTCGAACCCAGAACTGCTAGTGTGGCAAATACAAGTCAAACGCTCTAACCACTCTATCACCGCCAATTGATAACCATTATATATTATACATCAACCACAAATAATAGAAGTTTGTTTATTTTTGGGCTGATAAATGGCTATTATCATTGCTAGACCTCTCTGAATAAGATTCTCTACACTTATTTTCATTATCACATCTTTTCAGTGCAGAGTGTGTGTACTGACCGCCCATGGGTACCTTAGATTGTCAAAAAGGTAAAAAAAGAGAAAGAAGTGTGCGATTAGCCAAAAAGAGATTTATAATAAAAACAAATTTATAAGAAAAGGCTAATTACTTCAATAAATCCCAAGCAAACACATTTAATCTACTAAAAAAATATTATGGCTGAAATAGCCCAACTTACCCCTTTTTTATGTTTTTCTGAATTACTTATCCTTCCACTGTTACAATCCTCTTTCAAGAAACTAGAGCAACAGCCATAAGGACCATGTTAATGAACAGCTAAAGCTGAGGGAATACCAGAGCAAATTACCCTTCATAATTCTGTCTTGTACTGTGACGTTTCAAATACCGGGTAAATCTAAAGACTGAATTGACTAAAAAGCAAGCTAGATTCACTAAGGGTTTTTTAATCAGAGATCATAGCAATTGAATGCTGTGCCAGAGAAATCAAAACTCTTGAAATACACCAAAAATTAGCCGTACTCTCTGACAGTCATGAGCACCTAAAGCTTTAACCTCACGAGGTAAAGTCAAAATATGTCTGAAGTTTCATGAAATCCTAGTCAGGTCATTGTTGTCAAACTGACAAGTATTTCATGAAACTTCAGAGCAGTTCTGGGCACATTTTCTGAGAACTGACTTGACTAAAAAGCAAGCTAGATTCACTAAGGGTTTTTTAATCAGAGATCATAGAAACTGAATGCTGTGCCAGAGAAATCAAAAGTCTGAAATACTCCAAAAATAGCCGTACGTTCTGACAGTCAGGAGCACCTAAAGCTTTACCCTCACGAGGTAAAGTCAAAATATGTCTGAAGTTTCATGAAATCCTAGTCAGGCCATTGTTGTCAAACTGACAAGTATTCCATGAAACTTTAGGGCAGTTCTGGGCACATTTTCTGAGAACTGAATTGACTAAAAAGCAAGCTAGATTTACTAAGGGTTTTTTAATCAGAGATCATAGCAACTGAATGCTGTGCCAGAGAAATCAAAACTCTTGAAATACTCCAAAAATTAGCCGTACTCTCTGACAGTCAGGAGCACCTAAAGCTTTAACCTCACGAGGTAAAGTCAAAATATGTCTGAAGTTTCATGAAATCCTATTCAGGACATTGTTGTCAAACTGACAAGTATTCCATGAAACTTCAGAGCAGTTCTGGGCACATTTTCTGAGAATCAGTATTACCACTTCCAACCCCCCTGAACCCTCCTATTGACTAGCAATTTGCCGCAAAAAGGTACATATTAAAAAAATGGATCTTTAATGAGTCCCAATACTGGTTGGTCAGTACTCCAGGATGACGCAAAAAGATTCATGTAAGAACCAGGCACAAAACTTTGAAAAAAATTACTAGAGGCGATATAAAATGTGGATTCAGGTAACAATACTAGGCACTGTTGTCTAAGAAAGCATTAGCACCACATATTTCATAGTAGAAGAAATATGCACATTTAGCCACGACGAGGCCGTGAAACAAGAGATACAGCTATGCAAATGTAGGTTTCTGCTACTGAGGGAAAACTGCAATCTCCCACAAACAGAATCATCCATCTGAGTGACAAGCAAGGTGGACAGGAGTTTCCAGACATAGTAGACTGAGTAAAGAACCTTCACTAAAATTGCATTGCTACGGCTAGACGTAGTGAAACTCAAGGATAGGACTATATACCAGTCACTGGCATTTCAGAACTACCAATAACAGTATATTCAATGATGACCCTCATTTGAAGGTTGTGCAATGAGAAGGAAAAAACTAGCTACCATATCTATCTCCAAATGTAAAGCAACTGCTCAATGAAGACATAATCTAGAATAATCAAGACCTATGGAAAAGAATTGCAATGACAATCAACGACCTAATACTTCTTAATTGAACTAAAGAACTAGGAAAGGTACAATAACCCAAAAGACTGCAGCGCTTGGAAGAATACAACTCCCCCTTTTTTTTATTTCCTGTCTTCATCCCCCGCACAAAAGAACCACTAGCTAGGTGATGAAACTTGACCAACAGCCTAAAGCTGACTAACGAGTTCTAATAAACAAAAAAACATCCAGTCCATGACCACCCCTTCTATCGAATTTAATTGTTGGCAAATCCCGAATGAATTTGGCACAAAATATGCTGAAATGTCACACAAAAGTATGAATTGTGTTTACAAATAATCTAGGGGCTGCAGTATCTAAGTTGTTAGGGGTCTAACTTGTATTTGAATAATTAGTCAGATTTTAAAGCCTCCAATATGACAGGAGTTACAACACCTAAACAACAAAATAAAGAGTTTATTTATTAAATCATGTTTTATTCGTTTTGCTGATGTGTATGAAAGTTTAATTGAATACAAAAATATTAAACATCTGATAACATAGTGGAATAATGTAACTGTTAAAAAGCCAAGTTTAGTTTGTTTTCAAAATCAAACTATTAATTATATGAAAGAAAGAAAAGCACATAGTTACCAAGCAAAATGGACTTTTTGATCTCTTCTGGAATCTCTTGGGTGGTATTGCTGGGAGTTAGGAAATTAAGCGGTGACCACGCAGAGCAGGAGGTTGGTGTGTCTAGTAATTGAATACCACTCATATTAAATGACGTCTCCATCATATTCGACCTGTCTGTCAGCGGTGTTTGAACTTGAGATGTGCCCTTGCTGACCGGCGTGACGCAGCCTTCCGACGTCGCTGCACCAATCAACTTTTTAGCAGCCTTAGTCATTTCGATGTACTCTTTCTGCTCTTTGATGTAAGCATCTCTCCTGGCTGATTTTTCCGCTTCAGATTGGTAAGGGACGAAATCAAATTTTGGTGTGTGGGTGAGCATTTTCAGCTGGAAACGATGCTTCTCCAACAGTTTCTTCGGTTCCGGAGTCGTAAATCCGTCCGCCAAGGGCAAGTTGGCATACATGTCATCGTACTTGTCAAATACATTTTCAACGTAACTCTTTTTCGGGCCTGTATGGGAAATCGGCGGTAGTTTCTTCTTGGCAGAAAATGGTCCGATCGAATCTGAACTCGAATCACTCTCAAAACCACTGAAATCCTGGTTTTCCTTGCCTTTAGTCAGAACCGATGGCACGGAATAAACCTGCTTGGAATACCTAGGTGGGCAATAAGGCGATGTCAAAGTCAGACCAAGAGTATCGCAGGAATACTCTGTCGTATCGTTAACTAAACTTTCGTCCTTCTCTCCTCCTTCTTCAAAGGACATCCTGGCCAGAGCCATCATCGTGGATCCATCAACAAAAAATCAACAACAATAAAAAAAAGTTGACAGAAAAAAACAAGTCAGCTGTCAAGCTGTAAATTTAACAGTTTGAATCTCACATTGGGGAAGATCTTTCTCATCTTCCCGACCCGAATCACAAGAGAATCACAAAAAGACCTTTAACACGTCAAAATTAAAAAAGAAGAAGAGAAATACCAGAAAAGTCAAGTCTTAATAGACAGCCCAGTTGATGAAAGGCGCCACAAAATTGAAATATGAAACCTCCAGAGTACACAAAGCATCATAACTTCACTGATAGTAACGACGAAGCACGGCGGAATCAAAAGACAACTTACAACTTATAATTTAAACTTTAAAATTAGAATACATAAGTTTTTATTGGCGTGAGTTAAAAGTTTATTTAACGATCTTTAATTTCTGTAGCAAAGGTAAAGTTTTCTGGGAGAAAAGAGCTTTCTGGTTCAACAGCATATGCTAACATATAAAATACATAATTTTATTTTTTACTTATATACTTTACAAGCTGATAGCCTAATTTACTCAAAAACTTATAGATATGGTGATGGCGATGATGATGAGGATACTAGGATCCGGGTAAGATAAATTATAAAATTGTACATAAAATAATTAAAATGTACGAAACAAAATATATAATATTATATTATAATACATAAAATATATAATATATTACATATTTTATTTATATAAAATATATAAATAATTAATTTACAGTATAAAACTGTACAGGATAGGACATACAAGGTTGACACACGAACACTTACTTTAGGGCCAAAGCTTACATATATGTCCGGCATTAACGATGCTTGATGTGCCACCTAATTGAAGGGTATGATTCCTTGGCTATATAGCCAGTGTGTAGGAATGCCACCCAATGTGAGAATTGTTGAGCACGACAGGAAGTATATGTTTCCGAATCGATTTTTGGAGGAAACAAGATTGTTTTATTGCATACTGATAGTTCTGTGTGCCTATCATGAGTAGCATGTGCTGTATGCTTAGTTAGAGTGAATGTATTTACTAGTGTGATTGTGTAGTTAAGAGATGGTAAAATATTGAGTACACATCGACCGTCAATTAGGTTAGTTATATAATAGGTGCAAAGGGTGATGGAGGGATATCAACGCCACCATCCTAATTGAATCAATAGAATGTAAATGAGAAAGAATGCATTTAAGAATGAGAGTGTGTAGGGGTCTGACTGAGGCCAACACCCAAGGTGGGTGATTCTTGACGACTGCTGGTAATTTTTTAAAATTTACAACAGCTGGAATTGTTAGAGGACTATGAGACTCTATACATGTGAAGATTTGAGCCTATATAACTCTAAAATCCAATTTTGAAATGTTTTAAACGTGTGACTAGCATTAAATAAATTTGTTGTGTAAATCTCCTGTTCGTTGAATTGTGTTAATGGGAGAATGGAGCTGGTGAAGCAGTGAGAGACATTGAATAATGATAAATTACAAGTTTTTTATTTAGGGACATTGAATTATATAGGAAAATAATTCAGTAGTTATTAAATAATTTGTAAAGAGAAACAGTCAAACCTCTACAGTATTAATGTACAGAACAGACACGAGATCATAGTTGCAATGAAAATTATGGTTCAAAAACCAGTTACAGATAAGAAAGAATTGTTGAACATTTTAGATGATTTGAGAATAGTGAGGAGACAAAAATATAGAAAAAATCAAGTATTGGTCGAACAAAAGAGGTAAAGAGTAGTTAAGATAATTGGTAGTCAAAGTGAATTTCTAAATCTTTAATTATATCAACTTTAGTCAGTTTCATTATGAATAGTATAGATCTGGTAATTCAACAATCTTACCCACAAAAGAGCTAGTATGAGAATGGGGACAAAACAAGAAAAGACATAAAAATGATATGCATTGAATACGTGATAAGAATCAGAGAAACAAACAAAAATAGCATATAAACAACTGAAAGAAAAATAGAACAAGAAAAGTCAAAAATGGAAACAATAAAGAATCTAAAACAAATAAGAACAACAAAACAGTAAAACACATAAAAGGCTAAGATAAAATAGAAAATCAAAGGATGAGTAAAAATGGAGAGGAGGGAGAGAGAGAGAGAAAAGCAGAAGAGAAAGAAAAGAAGAAATAGAGAGAAAAGGAGAGAGAGAGAGAGAGAGAAATGAAGAGAGACAAAGAAAAGAAGAGAGACAAAGAAATGGCGAGAGAGAAGGAAAAGAAAAGAGAGAGAGAAAAGAAAAGAAGAGAGAAACAAAGTGAGGGAAAGAAAATAAGAGAGAAAGAGAGAGAGAGAGAGAGAGAGAGAGAGAGAGAGAGAGAGAGAGAAAGAGAGAGAGAGTGAGAAAGAGTGAGAGAGAGGGATTGGAGCGAGATAAAGAGAGAGAAAGAAAAGGAGAGAGAGAGAGAAAATTAGAAAGAGAGAGATTGAGAGGCGGTGTGAAAGAGATGAATAAAAAACACAAAAATGAAAAACAGAAATTACAACACAATGCCCCAAAAATTTTTTAATTCAAATAGAATAGGAAGAAAATGGAAAGTATAAGAAGGGCAAAAAAATACAATATGAAAAGGAATACATTTAAATAAACAGACAAAAAAAAAGATAGAGAAAAAATGAATAAAAAACCCACTAAAATGTGTACAATTTTTTATAAATTAAACAGTGTGCGATTGGATTTTAAAGAATAACTGTAATAATCAATAGATTATGGACAGCTCATAGTGCAAAATGAATATGATGGAAAATAAGAGAAAATATCGTTTAGAAAAAGTTTAAACAAGAAAGGACCAAGATGTGAGCCTTGAGAAACTCCACATTGGACAAGATATTTTTTTGGAGTATAAAGTTTATGTTAATTAAGTTATGTAAGAACAAAACTATTTCGTTAGATTATTCGAGAATGTTAAATGATCTTTTTTCAAGATTTTAAGTTAATAACCGTTAAATGCAGGGATGGGAGTGAGTCAGCTGAAATTGCTTGGCAATCATCAAAATGATGAAATCATGTGTCTTTGGTTCCCTCGTAAATCGTAGATCTGTGTTACCAAGATCAGCTGTTTCGATTCTTTTTTTTCTCAAGTCCATTTTTTCTTGATTTTAGTTTGTAAAAACATATTTAAAAGGCGATTTATGTTGGAAGAAAATTTGATTTTATTCGGTCGGGACAAAAGAAAAGAAAAATTTGTTCTGGGCCTCGAACTCCGCTCGGCGAGGAACGGCGACGAGATCGACTTGGCAGGGATGCGATTGATTGTCGGGCAATTTGTGTTGAAGTTTTTTAGTCGTCTCTGAAAAGTCTCTCGTATTCGGCCAGGAAAGGGACGTCGGCCCGTTCTTTATTCGTCTCTTGTTTAAACCGTCTACGCGACGAAGGGCTCCTTCCTGCAGGGATGCCGTCCTTCCAATACCCGCTCTGAGGACTCGTAAAATTAAGAAAAAATTAATTTTCATGGATAATCAAAATGCCGACGAAGGCGATTAAGAAAGGTACTGGGATGATAATTCGTAACAGGAAGCCCATTCTTAAGGACAGCGTTATGACGGTAATTAAATTCATTACATATCCTTTTTAACTTACTCAAAACTTTTTTAAATTTTTTTCCACTTATTAGCAATAAAAAAAAAATCACAACTTTTTGTGATAACGTCCCTAATATTCGTCTAAATTAATACATTATGGCTTATTTAGAAGATTAATCATCAATCACAATTTATGAATGGCTACGTTTCACTACTATGTCATAATCATTGACATTTTTTTATATTACACCTTAATATCAATAATATTTCCATTGCAATAAAATACATACTCAGTAATACAAGAATGGGAAAAATAGGCCACCGCTAAAGGCAAAATCGTACTGGTATGCTGAAGCTCGAAACCCGACAAGGGTACGGTGTTGCAGTTGAAACCTTACCTAGGTGTGTGCTGGTCAGGGATGAAGGGGTGGGCTAATGGATAAGGAGAGGGGAAAAAAGAAAAATGTATGTAAACGAAATAAATAAACGTTGAGTGCTAGGCTCCTTTTGTTGTACGAGGAAAAACAAAGCAGGACGCGACAAAACTAATAATAATGATGATTATTCAGAAATTGTGAGATGCGGTCTGGTGTGATGTAGGTTTCAGAAAAACATTTTCTTTATCGTGCCAACGTTTCGATCTTTATTGAGATCATCATCAGGGCCTGGGATTTACAAACATTGTTTAAATTTATTTTTTATATTCAATCAAAGTATTTCTAATCACTCAAAGTGTTTTTTTCTGTGTAATTGTGTCATTCTTGCGTGTCATGTTGAGACACTGGCACTCAACATGACACGCAAGAATGGCACAATTACACAGAAAACAAAACGAGTAGAAATATTTTGATTGAATATTTTTAAAAAAATGTATTTTGCATTGTATAAATTCACTTTTTTCCACATCCTACATGTATTTGTTAAATTTAAACAATATTTGTAAATCCCAGGCCCTGAAGATGATCTCAATAAAGATCGAAACGTTGACACGATAAAGAAAATGTTTTTCTGAAACCTACATCACACCAGACTGCATCTCACGATTTTTGAATAATCATCGACTAACGGTCACTAATCACCACACACACTAATAATAATGTAATGCGGTTTGGGTTGGTAGGAGCTTGTTTTAAGGAGGAAAGGAAATAATGATTATTTGCAGGTCGTAAGATGGTGTCTGGTGTGATGTAGTTGTCAGAAAAACAGTTTCTTTATCATGGCAACGTTTCGATCTTTGTTGAGATCGTCTTCAGGGCCTGGGATTTATAAACATTGTTTAAATTATACAAATACATGTAGGATGTGAAAAAATGAATTTGTACCATTGTATACGTTCATTTTTTCACGTCCTACATGTATTTGCAGCAGATTCTTTTGTAAAAATGGGAGCTGGAGTCTCTGTGATGAACTCAAAGACAGAACTGACACTTTACTTAGGTAAATATGCTACAGTTTTCCAGTCTGAAATCATAGCGATTGAACAATGTGCCAGAGAAATAAAATGGCTCGGAATACATTCCCAGAAGTTAGCCGAGGCGAAGCCATAGTGTTTGGTACTGCAAAGAGGCCCTAACGGAAGTCAGTGACACACCCTGATATGGGTCCCTGGGCACTTGGGGCATAGAGGCAATGAAAAGGTTGACATGCTGGCCAAAAAGGGGGCCAACATGGACTCTGGGTCCGAAACCCTATTGTGGTTTAGCATCCTGCTATTAAAGAGGATACATCTTAAAATGGATCTTCAATGAAACCAAACCCTGGTGGAACAATACCACAGGCATGAGGAATGCAAAGAGATTCATAGTATGACCATATGCAAAACTTAGAAAAGAATTACTGAAAAGCAACCGCAACCGAACCAGAATTCTGGTTGGACTCCTGACCGGGCACTGCCATTTAAGAAAGCACTGGATAGGAGTACAGACAGAAGAAACACTGCAGATACTGCCTGGAAGAGGAGGAAACCACAGAACACATTCTGTTTCTGTGCAGGTTTATATAGGTGAAGGTTCTTGCAACTAGGACAAGAAAAACCACAAGCAAGGTCCTACACTAAAGAGCCGCTGGCAAAGCTATGGAGGTTGATTAATAACCTGAACCTGGCCAGTGAGTGGTAAATAACGGGGGAGCACGATAGATCTATATAGGTCGAGGTGCAGGCCTTGTGACCGCCTCTTTTATCCCTATACGTATCATAGAAGTCAAATAATTGTAAAAAGTACAAGAGTTAATATTTGACAACATATAGAAATATGTTGTATTTAGTGACTGTTAATTAATGATTATTTGGAGATTGTGAGATAGGGTCTGGTGTGACAGGTTTAGAAAACTTCACAGAAAACACACTTTGAGCCCTGAAGATGATCACACTAAAGATCGAAATGTTGGCACATTAAAGAAAATGTTTTTCTAAACCTACGCCACACCAGACTGCATCTCACGATCTCCAAATAATATATATATATTNTATATATATATATCCTTCAGTCTCTTTATTCTCTATTTACAAAAATCAATGATCGTTTAATAGGACCCAGAACGATCACTCCTCAAGTGAAGTGAAATTTTTCCTGTAATTTGATCTTTACTGATCACTTCAGTCTGCCTATACTTGCTGGGTGGTCGGTTGGTCTATCAGACTCGGCATTCACCATGTCTTTAGTCAGCCCTAATATGATGGATAACGACCAAATTGCTTGTATAGAAATTGTGAGAATTCCTCCTGTTGTCTGCAGGGTGATGAACCTATAATTGGATCATTAGCATTTGTGACCTTTTTTTAAATTAATTAATATTTTTGTAAAAGATTGTTTACTCACAAATTTGTTGTTTTACATCTATCCGGATTTCTAGCTTAAAGCTCTTCATCAGGTTGCGTTCAATCTGATGATGAGCTTTATGCCTGAAATTCAGATAGTTAAACAACAGATTTGTGAGTAAACAATCTTTTACAAAAAGTGAATCTACGTACTCACCCCACCTTTATCATTCCTTTTAATTTGTGTTTCAGCATTTCACCATCTTCAGTATTGGCAAATTTTCCTAGCAGTCTGAGCTTTGGGTTTCCCTTTACTATTAAATTAGTAAAATACCTTGTAAAAAGAAAATCTTGACTGAAACTGATAAATAATAAAAACATCGAAATTTTTCAGTGTTTGAGCAATAATGATTAAAATAAAATAAACTTGAAAAATGGCAAAAAGGAGGGGAAATTCAAAAGGTGGGGTTGAGATGGGAAGTTAGTGTCCGATTGGATCGAGGTCACGATAGCTCAAGAGGTAGAGCAGCGGCGTATCTAACCGAAGATCGTGGGTTTGAATCCCGCTCGTGCCATTGACTTTTTTATCTCAACTAAAAACCTTAATTAATTGTAATTAAAATAAACATTTCTTCAAAAAGACAAGAGGGGTAAAATCAAAATATTGAAAGCTTTCGTATGTGACGTTCCCTCACAGCCATATAAAGATGTTTTTACAGTTCTGCTTTTAGCCTTTTGACTTGAATAATATAATCACATTATAGAAAGAAGTAAATAAACTGATAAAATACCTGGAAGTATTTTCAAAATTAAAGATTTAATTTAGGCGTGATCAATAAATTAATAAAATTGTCAATGATCACAGCACAGAGCTCTAAAATAGTCTTTATTTAAGTAGTAAATGTGTTTTTATTCATGAAATAAGCCAATTTTTTTAAAAGAAGTCTTGGCTAAGTAACTAGAAAAGAGAAAAGTAAAATATAAATATTTTGATTTTCCTTTCTTTTTGGGCTCGTACAGAGTTGTTTACAACACTCACAATAATAATGAATGGCCTATCTTTTACTATATATTATGAAGTAAATGAATACAGAATGCTCAGGAATTTTTCATACAAAGATGATTCAATTATAAGGTGTGGTAAATAAATAAAAATGGGAAAAAGAATAGTAAAAAAAAAAAAAAAAAAAAATAGAAATGATTATGACACATGTACATGTTCTATCCACACAAATGAAAACCAGGAAGGAAAATAAAATTATAAACATTGTGATCTGTTTGGCTCTTTATCTTTTCTGGTTTCTATTTGCGTGGACAGTTGTTAATTAATTTTTTTTGTCTTATTTGTAAGAGATTTCAACACCCACACTTTTATATACTTGGTTTCCATATTTTGGCCATTTTAATATATACACAAATTTTTTTATGTACAATATACAACAAAACTTGTTTATTTCAGTGATACACATATCTCCTCTCTTAACAAACAATTTTTGCATTCCCTGGCAAAAAAAGATTCAATTTCTATACATTTTAAACCCCTCTGTAAAGGAACCCCTCCGTACAGGTCGCAGACTTTGCCAATAGAATCAGTCCACATCAGAATAATTTACCCCCTTAGAATGGACGTAAACTGTAAATATGTACATATTTTGTTTTCTCTATGACTTGGAAAAAAAATCATTTCTGTTTATGAGATTCTGAATAGCCTGAAACATTAAATTGTAAAGTTCCTGTATATAAAACAAAAAAACAATTACACAAAATGCACTTGGGTATATTTTAAAAAATATAAAACATGTAATTTCACATCAATCAACAATATTTTACTATTTTATCAATTAAAAAACTCATTAGAAATCATTCAAAATGAACCTTCTATGGCAATGCTTTGTTGGTTTTTCCTCAATTTCCAATAGTTAATATTATCGACTAATCATGATGCTTGTCTCAAGACTGTCGATAATTTTCACTCTGTACAGTTCATTCAACCTTTTTCTCCGGGGTTATTGGCTGTTTCATTTAGATGTGCTATTAAAAATTGTCGACTCCAAGCTTATTTTAAAAGCAGGATGCATTTATTGGCTCATAGCGAGTTTTATCAGTTGAACCTCATAATGAACTGTCAATGCAACATGAATTTACAGTTCGTTCTTTTTTTCGTTGATAAAAGTGCAATTAATAAATTTCAAATTAAGTTAAAAACAAAACATAGAAACAGACACTAGCTTAATATTAAATCAAATAATTTGACAAACGAATAGTTATTTATTATTCATAAGGTGAATGATATAAATATAATAGAAATGTCTTAATTTTTCTCAGTTTAATTTATATTTTTCTGACATTAATCTTTTGCATGCTTAAACAGTGACATTGTAATTAAATTGTATTTTAAAGTTGGCGACAAAAGGTGGTTGAAATTTTGCTTAATTTTTCACAATAAACTTAAGTTGATAATATTCCCCTACATCATACACAAATTTGGTGTTTATTTAGTTTGCATCAAGGGTTCATAGAATGAAAATTTTTGAACCGTGACTCATATGTGAATGTAACTAATATTAAAAATTTTATTTTTATTTTTTTTAGAATTCGGGAGTCGGAGAGCCCAGCGTATACCACGCCTTGGTGGTTATATTCCTTGAGTTTTTCGCATGGGGCTTACTGACAATGCCTTTAATTGAAGTAAGTATTTAATTGATTTCTGTTAACCACCAAATAAAGTTTATTCAGTCACAGGAGGAGTTTAAATTTTATTTTCTTTCTTTGTTAATTATTCATAATGATCAAAATAGGCTCACATTTTCCCTCTTTGAATTGAATTATGCAAAAAATTCATTTCCATAATTTAATTTTTATAAGATAACAACCAAATTTCACAAATATATTGAGCCAAATCAAATTTAAAAATATTTATATTAGCCTTGTCTATTAATCAAAAAGTCTCTCACCAGGCATATTCTTATATTTCTATCGATACATTAGGAAGGGTTTCCTTCAAGCAGAGCTATTAATAGAACAATGATAGCCAATTTAGCAGTATTATGTAAAACAATTTACTGCACCCCTTCCCCCCCCATGACTACGCTAGATCGGTTTTGTTTATTTATAGCCAAATATGGAACAATTTCATTCATCAGTGGCGATGAAGTTCACTAAATAGTCCTTGGCCTCCTAATTGATACAATTTATATTTCCTATCTGCTAAATTTAAACCTACAATTTAAAAATTCCAACTCATATTTTATATTTATGTCGTATTTGAAACATTTTTCAGACTCTCAACACAACCTTTCCAGGGCATACATTTTTAATGAATGGGCTGATTATGGGCATAAAGGTATTTTCACATTTTCAGAACAATTTATAAAACCCTGGGGTATGTTTTCACGATACAACTGTCTTTTGCACAGGGAATTCTGTCATTTTTGAGCGCTCCTTTGATCGGCGCACTGTCGGATGTTTGGGGAAGGAAGTTTTTTCTTTTAATAACTGTATTCTTCACTTGCGCTCCAATTCCGTTAATGACTATCAACACTTGGTATGTTTTAACATCAACCAATTTTGATGGGTGTTACTGACCATTTTTTTTTTTTTTTAGGTGGTTTTTTGCAATGATCAGCATCTCCGGGGTATTCGCTGTAACGTTCTCCGTTGTTTTTGCCTATGTAGCAGACGTTACTGAAGAGCATGAAAGAAGCCTCGCATATGGATTGGTATATAATGTTATTTATTATTACAAGATTAACTTTTAAATTTATTAATTTTTTTTTTAGGTTTCTGCTACTTTTGCTGCAAGCATGGTTATCAGCCCTGCGCTAGGTGCTTACATCATGCGCATATACAGTGAAAGTGTCGTCGTTGCACTTGCAACCGCAATTGCGCTGTTAGATGTATTCTTTATTCTTGTCGCAGTACCTGAAAGCCTGCCTGAAAAAGTCCGGCCATCATCATGGGGTGCTCCGATTTCATGGGAACAAGCTGATCCATTTGCTGTACGTATTCCATATTGATTTAAAAAAAAAAACAACTAGCAAATAGTTATTTCAAAGGTACATGTTTTATTTATTTGATTTTCAGGCTCTTCGAAAGGTTGGTAAAGACAGGACCGTTCTCATGTTGTGCGTGACGGTTTTTCTGTCATATTTACCAGAAGCAGGACAATACTCGTGTATTTTTATGTACCTTAAACTTGTAAGTTCAGTTATGAATAAATAATCATTTTCCAATGAGTTTTGTAATAATTATAAATCATTCATAGGTGATGAAATTCAGCGATGTTATGGTTGCTGTATTTATAGCCATTGTCGGGATTTTATCTGTTATGGCTCAACTCGTCTTAGGCATTCTTATGAGGTCTCTCGGAAGTAAACATACAATAATGCTCGGCCTATTGTTTGAATTGCTCCAGTTGATGTGGTACGGCTTTGGATCTCAAAATTGGTAAGTTTCATACGATTAATAAAAGTCTGATATTACATTTGATTATAAAATTGTCATACATCAAATTATTTTATTTATTCATAAAGACTTAAAGTATGACTAAATAATGACTAAAAGTACTCAAAATTAGCAGACCAGAACCATCATTTTTCCACATATCCTTCACATCTGTTTTGTTTCCTTTTTGTATTGCCAGTCATTCTTTGGCTTGGAGCAAAGCAGGCAGAACCACATGAAAACAATAAATTCATATACGTAAAGTTCAAAAGTGGTGGCTACAGGGCTACTCAGAAATGAAGGCTGATGGTAAAATGTTTTTAAAGGGAAGAGTGGGTCTCCTATCATGAGACTAATTTTTCAATTCAACCACTGCTGCATAAAAAATAATAAATCAAAATAAAATTTAATTGTATATATGTATATAATATGGGTTTAAAATAGGAGTATAATCGATTGATTATAAAATGAACAAACACAACAAAGACAATAATTAATTACAATTAATTAAGGTTTTTAGTTGAGATAAAAAAGTCAATGGCACGAGCGGGATGAACCCACGATCATCGGCTAGATATGCCGCTGCTCTACCACTTGAGCTATTGTGACCTTGATCCAATCGGACACTAACTTCCCATCTTAACCCCACCTTTTGAATTTTCCCTCCTTTTTGCCAATTTTCAAATGTCATGTAATCGGATTGGATTCTTGACGACAAATGAAATGGCCACGGAGAGCTTTAGTGAAGTATACTTCATTTTTAATCATTAAATTCACTAATCTCGTGGTCCGCTTGACCAATTAATATATTACAATTAATTAGTGTTTTTAGTTAAGATAAAAAAGTCAATGGCATGAGCGGGATTCGGTCCGAGTGGATTGAGGTCACGATAACTCAAGTGGTAGAGCAAGCGGCATATCTAGCCAAAGATCGTGGGTTCGAATCCCGCTCGTGCCATTGACTTTTTTATCTCAACTAAAAATCTTAATTAATTGTAATATATTAATTGGTCATGTGGACCACGAAATTAGTGGATTTATTGACATTAATTAATTTTATTAAATACAGACATTGTATAGTTATTTTTCAACTTTTTTCCAGTTTTTGAGATTTTTTGGAAGGTGCACTGCACAAAAACCCTTTAAAAAAATGTGTCATGTTTAGTGTCTGCTAATGAATGATTATTTGGAGATCACCAGAACGCTTCTCACAATTTCCAAATAACCGTTGAATAAAAATGATATGTTAAATGATAGGTTTACACTTTTTTCGTGTTTTGAAATTTTTATTTCATGTTTTGAAGGTTTTTACGGCATGAAAATCCGGTCTTTAATGATCACCTAATCCAAAACAATTCTAATAATAGATTCTTTTTAACGGCTCCATAGCAACAACTGAGATAATTAATATTAAAAAATGGTACAAATAAAAATTGAAAAAGAGATTCCGGTGTGTTTAAAATTATTTAGTTTGGTAATCCTTGGTCTCTTAGACATACGAGGCAGACCAGGATGATTAGTAACAACCAAAGTAACAATGAAAATAAAATTTGTAACGATTTGTTTAACAATTTTTTGTTATAATTGCATTATTTTGATTATTGATTATTAATATACTAGCTAATAATTAAGTCATAACCTCTATATTAAATATGATTTTTTAGGATGATGTGGGCAGCTGGATTATTAGCGTCGATTTCAAGTATTACATATCCTGCCATTAGCGCTTTTGTCTCGATGCACTCAGATGCGGATAAACAAGGTAAAAAGTTTCTTCTCTTCTAAAGTGTATTTATATTTGCGTATTCTGATTTATATTCAATGATATCGTTTCAGGGCTGGTCCAAGGTATGGTTACAGGGATGAGAGGATTATGCACTGGCCTCGGTCCGGCTATGTTCGGAATCATATTCTACCTTTTTCATGTCGATCTCAATTATAACACATTGAAACATGATAACAATACTTCAGGCCAACATATAGATGTTACTCCAACATTGCAGGTGAAAATCTTAAATCTGAAACCTTTTGTTTATCTGTTTTTTTACGTACACTTGTAAGTATAAAAGTTGTATAAGGTTTTGTATATTATAAACAAAAAGTTTTGAAAGTCAATTAAGGAAAGGTAACGAGTGATAGTATGAAAGGAGTTGTTTTTATTGTTTTGTTTCTTCTTATACATATTATTATTTTTTGACATGGCTAACAGGAACCAGTTTGGAACGTTATTCAACAGGTACAATGAACTAAATTTATCATTAACCTGTTCTCCATAGCTTTCCCAATGACTTATTCAAAGTGAAAACATGAGTATAAACATGCTTAATGTTTATAATAGCTTGTACTCTCCTATATTTTGTTTGTCGATACCTGAGTTTTGTCCTTTTCAGTTGGTTCCAGGACCTCCATTTGTGTTTGGAGCTTTTCTAGTCATATGTGCTCTTCTTGTAGCTGCTTTTATACCTGAGAGTACAAGTCAAGCTCTCACTTTAAGGCCAACAACAAGGAGACAGTCAGGTGTGTTTTCAATATGTGTAAATTTATGCTTAACAATTTTTATGTGTCTATACTAATTTTTGATGGTTACAGGATTATCAATGGAAGTGCATTATGAGATGGAAAGGTCTAAAAAGCACGACGGCCTCAGTCCCCTGTCTCCTCTTGTCGACAATTCTGCCCTCTTATAAATAATTAGGTAAGTTCCAAAACTACTTTTAATTTAAATATACGGTCGCCATCAAATAGTCCACAACTTCCTAGAATTTTGACATTCACTAAAAAATTGACTCAAGTATTAGCGATGTACATTCATATTAATTAGATTAATGCCTTGTTTTAATTTTTTAAAATTAAAGATGTGTGACACTTTTTCTATTTGTACATGGCATTGGTTGTGATTGAAATTATTCTAGTTTATCCTATTTATTTTGTATCATGGAAAATGTTACTTTGTTAACAATAGCACAAAAAATACATTTTTTTTTTCAATCCCACCCAACTAAGGTTGTTTTGAATTGTTGAATGGATTCAACAAAAAACTTGAATTATTGGAAACCAAAGCTAGCTAATTGTAAATATATTATTAGTTGCTATTAAGGTTATAAAATTAGATTTTCACTGCCTAGTCTCAGCTTTTCTTTAGGCACTTCCAATAAAAATTGTATACCCAAAAACTTAGTAACCAAAGCTTTAAAAGGGGACACAAATTTTTTCACAAGTGAATCGGAGGATTTTTTGACACTCGATGGAATGCAACCATGGAAATTTTGGTGGACCTTTTAATATGAATTGTTTGGAAGGTGTCAATATTCATCAATTTTGGCGCTTCATCTTTCCTTTACAAAAAAAAAGGTAAAAAAAAGGATTCAATTTCTTCATATTGAAAAACTTTATATAATTGTTTTGTTTTGTAACACTTTATTACTTATTGTCAAAAATAAGTTAAGGATAAATAATAATTTATTGCTAGAGTTTAAAAGCAATAACTAATTTGTGATAAAGGAAAAATATAATTGAGTTTTATTAACACTTGTAATTGTTTAAAAAAAATTAAAATCCTCTGGTTCACTATAATTCTATTTGCTATACTAAAGAGTACAATGAAAGTTTTCAAATGGGAGTGCTTTATCGAAATTTTTGGATTAGACTTTAAAACGGGCTATGAAATAAAATATTGCAAAATGTTGGTAATAAAAGAGGCTCAGCTGGATTTGTTGAGCTGTAGTGATATTTGCTTTTCCTTGGGCATTATTTTAACCAAGAAATTAGGAAGAAACGGTGTTGATCACGATAATTAATAAGTAATTATGGTAATGTAATGCTTTAGTTTAAAAAAAAAATAAAAAAAAAAAAAATAAAGTAAAATAAAAATAAAGAGTATGTATGTAACTTCCAGAACTGTTCTGAGATTTGTCACTTTTCGAGAGAAAAAAATGTTGCTCTTTTATTTTATTTTAACTCCTGTGATTTTTGTTTGTGCAGTAAATGAAACTACAGTAATTTTAAAGTCAGGTTTGTCTATAAATCAGGTTTCTTCTGTGAATAAAATATGATAAAACTTATTCCATTTAATGTATTTATACTTTATATGTTATAATGCTGCCAGTGTGATATTGTCTGGATAAACGTACAAGGACAGTTCACTCTTCTTCTTAAATGTACTTTTCCATTAGAAAAAAAAAAGAAGGAACTTTGTTCTGTCTTATACATCTCATATAAGTGTACTAAGAGAATTGCGTTGAATCAAAGATTTATAGGCTAGCATCAGGTTCATTCATTCCTGGCCATTTTTTTTTCTCTCTGCCTATCAGCATTAGCGAAGCAATTTTGATAAGATTTTTTTACAATGTTTCACTCACTGCACAAAATAAGCAACTGAACAGACAAAATGTAATTACTTTTCTGAACACTTATTTCACTGTTAAACAAGAAATTTATCGTAAGAAATTTGTTTAAGAAAAGTAGTTTTTTTCTGACATTCCTGTAAATATTTTTATCCCCATCTGTGAAAGAGATTGTGAAATATTTCTCTTAATTTGTAAATACATAGTTGTTAAATTCAAAGTATTATGACTTTTTCTTGTTTGATTTTTTTTTTAAATAAAATTTTCCTTCAGTTTACGAATGTAGAATTTTAAAAATATTATTACCAAATACAATTATAAAAAATATAAAAGTTGTATCAATTTGTGTAATTGTATTAATAATTATAAGAAATTGTACAGGTAGCTGATGTGGTTTAGAAATGGGATTTGTTATGAGATGGAAGCGAGGATTTTTCTCATTCACAATTTATACATTGTTGTCTAATATGTTACATTTATTATATTAAATAAGTGTTCACTTATTTTATACACAGGATGAAAAACAATTATACAGTAGATCATCAAATAGTTATGAGCTTTCATGACTAATTTAAACATTGGTGGTGTTTTTCTCATTGTTCCCTGTACGAAAATATCTCAGTGTTCTACTGTTTTTTCTTTTCAATTTTTCCCATGTTTATCTACCGATGACTTCAGTAAGCGGGTACTTAAAAGTTATATTGTAAATAATTGTAAAGTGTTTGTTTGATCTTTGTTGAATTTTTTTTTTAAACTTTCTTGTTAATAGATGTTTGGAAATTGTAAAAAAAAAAAAAAAAGAATCTTTCACAATTTTTTTGTTCCAGTTTATATATATATAGATATCCTTTAAAGATATGTATATATCTTTAAATGAGATCTCTTGTAAATTGACTTTACGTACATAATTGACTTATTAGTCTCAAAGTTCTAAGAGAATTATATATTTTAAGCATTTCAAGATATATTTTAATGAAATTATATTTAAACAATATGATAAATATAAAAACGACCTTGGCCCATCTGGTTGCTGTGTATAAAGTGTGAATGAATACGCTTTTTCTACTAAATTGCTGTTCTAGAGAGAAAAAAAAGGAGCCTCAACATATAATACAATAGGACTATTTTTAAACCTTATCGAATATTAAATGAAACATCAGTACCTACATATATATACATATTTAAATATAGAAAATAGTTTAAACTAATTTTAAGTAAATTATATAACACAAAAAAGAACCTTTAATTTTTTCAAAGAACATTAATTGTAACTATAAAACCAAGTTGTTTGTAATGTATATTTTGATTTAATTAAAAAAACAAACAAAAAACAAGTTGGTAAACAAAAACCGACTATTCTTTATTTTTTGTACCTCCCTCCTTCAGTATGTGTTTATAGGTGGAGCTGAAGGCCATCCCACGTGCTTAGGAACGTTGAAAGAAAAGAAGAAAATTCATTGAAGCAGTACTAGAATTCAGGAAATAGTCTCTACAGATTCATTAATCAGAAAAATATATATATTAACAGCTGAGAGCGATCAATGTTAGTGGGAAAATCTTTGTGTGTGTTCCAGAATGAAGAAGTAGATAAGGGAGTAAAGTTAATCAAGAGATCACACAACCTCATCGGTGCTGTGCTTCCAGCAGATATAAAAGAACAGTTGTCACTGCAATAAAAAATTCATGGAGAATTCGCTGGGCTGAAATAAACAAATCTAGGAGTCTAGAAAGGAAAAGGTCATGTCTGATTGCTCAGAGGTCACAAATGGGTCTTCTTAATGGAGTGAGGCCGTACATGGAATTTGTCACTGTAAAATACTGGGATCAGGTGGCTGTGGTTAGGCCATCCCATCTGACCATGTACCCTGCCTAGTAGTCCTGGGTTCGAATCTCGGCATAGCCTATAGAATTTTAACTGTGAATAATATGGAGAGAATGTATTGTATAGTAGTTTGACACCTCATCCGGGACACCCAATGGACAGTTCGATATTAAGCCCTTTATGACAGGAATTTATCACTGAAAAGCGCATAATGACAAATAGTAAAGAATTGAGTTGAAGTAAGAACTTAGACATTCCACATGACGTATAGGGTACCTTGGGGCATTTATCGCTGATCCACCACCACAGCCATAAATATTTTACACTGTATTTATTATTCCTTTTTATTGGCTTAAATAAAAAGGATAGATGAGAAATAATTCGTACTTGTATCCTTGTACTAAATGATGTAATTTATTAGCATGAATGGTGGGACTTCTTCCCCAATCACCACAAGAAATGACAGTATGAATGCTAACCGGATTAATTTGTTTTTAAATGAATATACTTTCATTATATGTGTAAAGTTTGTCTGTTTATCATATATAAATTTTATCATTGACTGACAAGGCCTAGAAGTTGGCAACATCATAGATTTGAATATAATTGGGCAGCAATATCAGAAAAATGATTCAAAAGGAATACACTGCGAGAAGGAAAATAATAGAATTTCAAAGAATAGTGCTGGCGATGATTATTGTAGTTTGCCAGCCTTAAAACTTCCACACGTATTCTTTGTTTCACCTGCCCTGATAAAATTAACATTTCTGCCCTCTTATTTAATTTAAAATGGTAATCTGTTGTATTCACTGAGTGAATGGATCGATTAACTGAAAATTTTGTATTAGAATTGGCTTGGTCTTAAAAGAAAAGGGAAATCCGAGAAGATACAATTATGGCTATGCCCTGATAGCGTCATTTTGTTTCTCATACATCACTGCATTTTATGCTGACTTGCTATATATATTTATGCTGATTATATATGTGAAGTACCAGTTGATTCGCTTTGAAACCTGCCTACACAAATGGCTGTGAGATTGATCAGTACAATAAAAATATCGCTAATTTGTAAACAAGGTAAAATAATCTCTTTCTTATATTCAAAATAACATTAAGAATATTGAAATCTGTTGTTTTAAATCTCATATATCGCTTAAATGTATCGCTTTTAAGATTGGCACCCTCTTGGGACCTTTACTGTGCGTACTTCCTAGTAAAGAAAAAAATTCAGTACTGATGGTCGTTACATGTTTGACTCAAGGAGTAGAAACTATGGTATGCATCAAATTGAAATAACCATAATAAAATAATTGCTATATTTATTTTTTGCATTGTTTCAATTTATTAAATTTCCTTCTTAATGCAAGAGATATGTTTTAGGTGTGACATGACAATAGAAGGCAAATTACTCCTTGAACTTCAGTGATTAGAAAGGGAAAAATGCAAAATTTTAATAAACCAATACAAAGGTTGGTAAATGAAGTATAAGAAATTAATCTAATTGAAAAAAAAAAAAAAAAATGAAAATCTGCTATTGAAGTTGACAATAAGTTGAAAAATGGATGTTTTACTTTAAAAAAGCAAACTTAATCTCCTTTGTTTGATTTTAATATTAAGATCTTAAGATATTTTGTTTTAGAATGTAGAATTCAAGGTGAAATCACGCTATGATTTAAGATTATTTTATCTTTTACACCTACAAAGAACTGACGAGCTGATCTCTGGATTTTAATTTTTCCTGTGCACTGATTATGCTAATTATTACTTTTACAAAGTAGTGTTATTGCAACCTTTGACAAAAGCAAAGTTAGTTGTTTTCAATCATTTTGATATGGCAGATGGTTGGTTCCCGATCAAGCTACCGTTAATCACCCTGATCAGAATTACATATTTTTGAAGGATCTATACTGTCATATTCTTCAAATATTCATCAACTTGAAGATACCAATGGTTTATTAGAAATATACAAAAGTTTAGAGGTTTCTCATTTTTAGACTTCCGAACACTAGATAAATTTTTTCTGTTCAATCCTAACATTTCTTTTATAGTCCAGGGAATTTTGGGATAATGAGCCCACCTCAAGCAAAAGGTCGGGGATGCAAGTATGTGTAATACATCTAATTAATCACCTCAAAGGCATGTTGGTGGTATAGATTTTTCCATGAGGTGCCTGTTGGTCATATATTTGTGCCCTATACGTAATCCGACTCCTGGAAGTTTGGAAGGATGTTTCCCAAGGTTTAACAGCCTTTTTTTATATTTGGTAATTTGTTGGAAGTGGTTTGTTTCCACTATTTTCCCATGAGTTGAAGGGATTGTTCTCTGCAGCTTTCAATTTGAAGAAAATTGTCCCAAGAATTTTTAAGAATTTTACAACTTTAAAATACAAAAAAAGGTGTAAGCAACAAAGCGTGGATATATAAACTAAGCAGAGCATTAGCATTAGTAGTTAGTATAAGAATAAGAATAATTTATTTACAAATATGTACAGTGTGATATAGATGTTTCAGGCTCGCTCCCTGCCTACATACTTTCGACTAATAAGTTGTACAATTTAAAAAGAACTATTTATTTGTAAAGGAAAAAAAAAAAATTTAAGAGTTGCCTTAAAACAGAATAGGTTTAAAATTCTTATGTTTGTATCTTTTGTATTGTAGTGAACTTAAATTATAGTTTACAATCCTTTTAATATGAAAGTATTTGAAGCATTTCTTGAGAACAATGGAGAGATAATTGGCAATGGTTTTGGTTAAATCATTGATGAATACGTTAAATAAAATAGGTCCCAGAACGGATCCCTGGGGTACCCCAGCTGAAATAGATCTTACTGGTGATACAGCATTACCAGCCACTACATGGAGTTTTCTATTGTCTAAATAGCTTTTTACAAAGTGAACTAGATACTTGGGAAAAGTCACTTGAATTAATTAAAAAAAAAAAAAAAATTTGTATGCAGTACAGTTCAGGGTAAAGTTGTGTTCAACGTCAGTCACCCTAGCTATTTGTGCTATGGTAGACCGATGCCTACGAAAAAAATTCAAACACTGGACAGTGGTATAAATCTATCTTCCCTAAGGTTGGTTCCCAACCTTGATTCACCAGAGAAAGGTTTGAGCAGTTCAGCACTATCACAATAGGCCAACTACGTTCAAACCATCTGTAAAGCATACCTACACATGTTTCGACATGAAGACAGTGACCTGTGTACGTGTGCAACCAAGTTGAAAACGCGAAACATCATATGGTACTGCAAGAAATTTGAAAAGGTAAGAAAGACATTTCCATATGATAGATCAATGCAAAATTGCAATAATTTAAATTTTTTAGTATATACAGAAAACTTCGGCATTTATAGGGCTTTGGTCGATTTTATAAAATAAATGTTGTAGTTTGTGAATGCTGTAAATGACCAATAAAACAATTATTCACACTGTATGAGCACGGCAAAAGAGAATATTAATAACTGGGGCATGAAACAATTCCTTAGGGAGTGGAATTTATCCCTCGGGCACAGGCAATAGAAAGAGTTTGTTAAGGTGATCAAACCAGCAGAATCGAAATGGCTATTCTCTATTTCAAGGAAGGGAATTAGGAGGCTGATAGGTATTCTGATGGGCCACTGCCCACTGAGAAGACACCTCTCCGTAATGGGTATTCTACCAGATCCCTTTTGCCGGTTTTTGCGAAATAAGAGAAGAAACAGCAAGGCACTACCTCGCAGAGTATGATAGGATGCTAGGTCTAGATTTGAAATCTTTGAAGGAGAGGACAACCAAATCACTCCCTGAGATTAAATGGTCTAAAATCTTGGGGTTTGTGAACAGAAAGCTTCAGCATTTATAGGGCTTTGGTTGATTTTATAAAACAAGCTGGTTGTAGTTTGTGAATGCTGTAAATGACCAATAAAACAATTATTCACATGGATGAGGACAATAGGTCAATGCAAAAAAAAAAAATTGTTTACGAAAGCCATATTGTTTATTTGAAACAATAATATTTTCTATGACTATTCAGAAATCGTGAGTTGCGGTCTGGTGTGATGTAGGTTTCAGAAAAACATTTTCTTTATGGCAACTTCAGCGTTATAGGGCTTTGATCGATTTTATAAAACAAACTGGGTGTAGTTTGTGAATGCTGTAAATGACCAATAAAACAATTATTCACATGGTTGAGGTCAATAGGTCAACACACAAAAAAAAAAAAAAATTTCAAATAAACAATAATATTTTCTGATTATTCAGAAATCGTGAGATGCGGTCTGGTGTGATGTAGGTTTCAGAAAAACATTTTCTTTATTGTGCCAACATTTCGATTTTTACTGAGATCATCTTCAGTGCCTGGGATTTACAAACATTGTTTAAATTCAAAAAATACATGTAGGATGTGGAAAAAATAAATGTATACAATGCTAGAAAATTTTATATTCAATCAAAGTATTTCTACTCAGTGTTGTTTTCTGCGTAATTGTGCCATTCTTGCGTGTCGTGTCACTGGCACTCAACACGTCACGCAAGAATGGTACAATTACGCAGAAAACGAACACTGTGTGTGAGTAGTAATACTTTGATACTTTCCTCCTGTGTAAACACATATTAAAAGTATTGTAAACTATAATTTAAGCTTTTTAAAATTTGGAAAGGTAAAAAAGACTCTTTCCCGTATGATAGATCAATGCAAAATTGCAGTAATTAAATTTTTTTAATATATATACAGAAAACTTCATCGTTTATAGGGCTTTGATCGATTTTATAAAACAAACTGGTTGTAGTTTGTGAGTGCTGTAAATGACCAATAAAACAATTATTCACATGGTTGAGGACAATAGGTCAATGCAAAAAAAAGATCTATGAAAGCCATATTGTTTATTTGAAATATTATTTTCTAAAAACGTGTTCTATAAAACATTTTTCAGTATAATGCGCTCAACTACCTTGTTTATTGGTAGTTAATAAGCGGTTACTATGTTGAAAATATTTGGTTTTTTGTCTGAATAATATTGGCCAAAAATTTTAAAAAACGGCGGCAGAATAGAAATCGATTCACGACCTAATCACAGTCTGTTGGTACGACTTGACAGGTAAGTATGATAGGGGTGGCAGTGCTCCGCAGTCTAGTTTGCAAACTCGAAGATGGCAGAAGGGTAACGTCAACCATCCCTTTATTTCTTATAATTATGACCGTCCGGTAATTCTTCCGAGGAATACTTTTTGTCGAACCGGTGTCCAAGACTTCTCGAGATGGAGGAGGAGATCGTCTACGGGACCCACGAGGATTCCCACGTCGTCATGTCGGACAGGGTCCAGGCCCTGGCTGGTTCTATTTACCAAGAGTTGGAAAAGATGATAGAAAAATACGACGAGAACGTCGTCAAAGACCTGATGCCGCTAGTCGTCAACGTTCTCGAGTCCTTGGACCTTTCCTACTCGGAAAACCAAGAGCACCAGGTCGAACTGGAACTACTCAGGGAGGACAACGAACAGCTGGTGACACAGTACGAAAGGGAAAAACAATTAAGGAAAGCATCGGATCAAGTAAGTCTGCATTGATTTTCACCTGGAAATCAAACAAAAAACAAAGGATTTTAATTTCATATTTTTATCTTACGACTCGTGTTGACATCTTCAGCACACTCGCATCAATCGTGGAGAAAGGGTCGCGGATGAGTGGAAGACATGATTCATTGATAACGTCAAAGAACATGATTCATTGATAACCTTTGATTTGCTCCGTCAATATTTACAACTGTGAAATTCAGCTGAAACCTTTAAAACAACAAAGATTAAAAAAAAGAATCAAACTAGAATCTGAGTTATTTTAAGTCATGATACGTATTAATTTATTATTAAATAACCGTGGCGTATCAGCTTCATGAACCTATTTAAACAGAAGTACACTGCTAAGAACCCTCTCCATTAAAAGTTTATTCAATAAATAACATAATCAGTTAAATACTCAGTTTGACATAAAAATATAATCGATTTTGAAATTTGCTTTTTTGAATGAGTTCAAATTCAGTCTGTAGCGGCCTGAAAAAAATAAAAATTCAAGGACAGCCGAATGAACTACTTAAGCATACGTTATGCCCTGTTAAACAGCCATTGAGTTTTATATGATCAGTTTAATACCGAATGTATTGAATCAATTCTTTTTATCTACAGTCTTGGTTGTGAAAAAGTTAGTGTCACAAGCTGGATTCGAACCTATGATCTTTGGTTCAATATGCACCACTTGATCTATCGTGACTTCGATCCACTCGGACACCAACTGCCATTCTCAATGTACAAGCTTGCAAATTTTCCCTATTTTGTGTCATTTTTCAAATGTGTAATCAGGATTCAATTCTCAGCAATTTATGAAGTGGCCACGGGGAGCTGTTAGTGAAGTGATACTTCTTTACTTGTTGTATAATTAATCCATTTATGTTTAGTTGCCTAATTGACCATGTAAATTATTTCAATTAATTATTCTTTTTATGTAAGGTCTTGGTTCTTACTACTAACTTTTTCATCTCAACCAAGACCTTGCATAAAAAGAATAATTAATTGAAATAATATTGTCAATTAGACAACTAAACATAAATGGTTGTTTGTATTAAAACGGAAATATTAATAGGCTTTACACTCAGTAGGGCCTAAATAAAAGATCTTTAATAAATGAGTCTTTTTATATAATTGATTAGTTTCTTTTAAATGTGTGAAGTGAAGATTGGTCAGTGAAATTGAGTGAGCATCGGGTAAATGGTCATCGGATGAAGATTATTTGTCGGTGTGTGTATTACTGCGTCTGTTAAAAGCTTTTGTATTCATATTCTGCACATATAGCATACTGAATCCTAGTTCAACAAGAAACTTGATTAGTAGGCCTGGGTTCAGTGGTTGAATCTCTTCTGAATTTTACAAACGTTATTGATCACCTTGGTCTGCCTGTCTTGCTGTGTTGCTCTGTCAGACATATTAGCATTTTGTTATATTCAAGTAGCATGTGCAGGCATTAAGACACACTGAAGATGGTGAAAACCAACCCACTGAGGATAAATTGATCTTGATGGTCAGTAAGGACCAAATATCAGGTTCGTCACCTCGCAGAATGGAAATCTCACAACTTTATTGATGTTTTGTACATCCTGTCTGCTTTTGAACATTATATTATTATTTTTGATATCACTGCCCAATGGTAGGCTCCTATGTACAAGTTATTCTAAGACAGTATAACAAATGAAAATCTTGGAAAAGAAGAATGTGAATCAATAAAAATTCTCCTTTAGGTCAAATGCGGTTATGGATATACATTTTTGTCGTTTCCCATTATCCTGCTGGGTCTGACTATCCTTATTGTTACTATCTTTAGCAAAGAATATCAAAACAGCAAGGATGGGCAGTCTAGAACGATTGGAAACATTGGTTATAAAAATGATACAGTTTGATTTTATTCAACGAGTGAAGCGTCTTAAGGCGTCTATGCTCTCATCGCTGGAGAAGTCTCGATTTGAATGATGAAACGCTAAGTTGATGAAGAAGTTCGTTGAAGTGGCAGCTGAGCCGAAAATGATGTTTAGTTTCGGTACTATGTATATACTCTTTTTTAGATTGTTTGGACCCTTCTAGCCCAAGAATCACAGGCTGAATCACAGATTATTCCTGAAAGATTCTAATTTGCTGTATATTCCTTGTGAACTTTGAATCTAACCATATCCCAATTGCATTCCCTATTCAACATCTCAGACAACTCACATCTACCTTATTCATATTGAAAAATCATTAACAATTGAACAGGGAAGTTGTGCATATACGCCTGAAATGTATGACACTTCCTGGTGGCACTCTAGCATTACTTGAATAAGACCTAGATATAATTCAACAGCTGATTGAATATTGTCAAAGTATGAGTTATGTTGTAGTAATGGAAAGGATAGTAATTTTATGGCCTGCTGATAAAGCTAAATTAAATTTGTAAAGATACATTTTGTGTTCTTATATTCAGTACATTATTTAAAGAATTTGCCAGGGAGAGAATAAAAATTATGCCTGTTTCTATAATATACAAAAAAAAGAAGATTTTATTAATAAAAAATTTTTGTGTATTGAAATATATTTCAAAACATGAATTTCCTCAAGCAAGACCAATAAATATAACATGGAGCATAACAGAAAGAAAAGAAACATTCATTTTTCTCGATAAAATTATCTCAATAGAAAGTCAGGAACCAACAAGGAAGATTGTATCTATCGATGGCAATTTGTACGCTTTACATTGCGATTATTCCATTGACAAAATCTTTATCAAAGTTTACAAAGCTAATTAAATCCAATCAAAAGATATTGAGCTAGGACATAAATAGTCAAATGTGTAAGTGAAAGAACATATCTGGGTTTTTTTATGAAAATTTTTTTTTAATGCTTACAAGATCGAAAATAACATTTTTATTGGTAGTTATTCAGTAGGTAAGTTTGATGTTTTTTCAATAATTGAATAAAAACAATTAGAGTTTTTTTAATTTACTTTTTTGTTGGTAGGAACCTTTTATTTATTTATTTTTTTTTAAATATAAATAAATTGTATTTTACATTTATTGATTATATAAATTACTTGTTAACATATACAGCTAAATATAGAAGTTGCGGCTTGGCTTCATAAAGGGATTTGTTACTGAATAAATACCATTATTTCTATATTTCAGTGCCCTGTTTTCAATTTTTTCTTCATGCTTTAATACTCAAAACCTTATAATTCTTGAAATTTAAGGAATAAATGAACTTACAGTATAAAAACTTTTTAACGTTAAACTGGAAATATTATATTCTCAATAATCTGTTAAAATGTCAATTTAAAAAATTCCTTGTATCATTTTAATTTCATTAATAATTAAATTATAAAACAACTATAACTAAATAAGAGGAAAATGACCTATTCAATTTAATTACAAGTTGCATTACGTGTCTGCTGATTTTCTATTAATTTGTTTTTAAAATTTTACAACACCTATTTTATTTCACTATGATATTATTTTTTGAATCATGTTTCTGCTGGTATAGTGAGAATTATCCACTTTTTGACTCTCCAGGGCCACTGTTTGCATATTTGCCCTTGTACAATAGATTATATTCTAATAGAATGATTTGTCAACCATTTGGTTAATTTCAGTCTTCAATAGAAAGCTTATTAACTTCAAATAAATAAATACAACTAATTTTTACATGGAGAAACTATCACAATTTTGCAGTTGATATGTTCATCTATAGAAGAGGGTGATTTGTTAATAAACAAACTTAATTTTAACGGACCAATTTTATCATTTATTTGGTTTTTGCTGTTCATAAACTTTACTGTTTAGTAGTTAAAATACCAGTTATTATACCTTTAATTAGAATTTTTATTATATTATTACAATGAATGCTGACATTTCTTTTTGACAAAGCTTATTCAATGCAAAAGACAAAAATGATCATGATCTCAAATGAAAAGCAAATTTCAGAGGATAAATAAAGTTTAATATTTTATTAGAAAATAAATTTTTATTTGAATACATAATTTGAATACATAATTATTTCAATCAGTTTTATAAAAATAACATTCAACTTTTCATTTCAACCAAGACCTTACATAAAAAGAATAATTAAATTCAACTTATAGTTCAATAACAAAGAATGGGTTTACAATTAATTTATATTAACTATTTTTTTTGTTAAATTTAATGTATAATTCTAACAATATTGTTATATTTTTAGAAACTTTTGGAGGTGGAGGATCTTATCGAAGCAGAGAGGAAAGAAAAGGGAAGTAAAATTGAAAGCCTCGAGTCAATCGTTCGAATGTTAGAGCTCAAGGCAAAAAACTCTTCAGATCATGGTAATAACAGACATTCCACACTATTACCCTCATTTCTTTTAGTTTTTTTAAAAATAATTAAATTGTTAATACTCCTCTGTAGTTTATCGGTTGGAAGAAAAGGAGCAGGAGATGAAGAAGGAATATTCAAAATTACACGAACGGTACACAGAGTTGTTCAAGACTCACATGGACCACCTAGAAAGGACTAAAATACTCATGGGGACTGGAGACAGGATGGACGGACAGACAAGGCAGCGTATGCCCACTCTCCCGTTCTCTCATATGAACAGGTACGAACTCTTTCCCATTCTGAAAAGTTTAATTGTGTGATTTCTTCTCGATGTCTGAGGAGTGATGAACCTGTAGGTCATTTAGGGTAGTCTATCTTATACTTAATGGCATTCTGTATCAGCAAGAAACGTAAAGGGGGCGAGTTCACATTTGAAAACTTAAAGAAATATGCCTTATATGGTAAAGTAAAAGAGGGTACAATAAGCAGATAAATTTAAATAATTCCTGTCAAATAGGAGGGTTTATTGTCCAACAAGGAGTTTGTGGATGATGGGTTGGAGGGTTGGAACCTTTACTATAAATTTTTTTTTACAATTACAAGAATTTCCCTAATCTAAGATAAGAATCAGAAGATTGGAAAATTGAGTAGCCCAAAAACAAGAGGTATCCTTCAGATTTGTAACTAGACGGTGATTACAAGAAACAAGGACTGATGAAAAAAAAAAAAAAAAATAGAGGAGTCATGACCCACATCTAAGATAAGCGCCAATAGATGACGATCCTTAATTAATTAAGAATCTGGCTTTATATAGTTTTATATATTTTATATTACTTAGAAATGTTCCAATTCTTAAATATTCTTTTTGTATCATAATCGAATACATTTTTACAATTTTTTTTCTTGTTGATAGATCATCTGGGCCAGTTTCATTTGGTTTCCAATCATTAGAAAACAATACCATGCCAAGCATCGTACGAGGTGCAGGAAGTCCGGGTGAATTCCCAACAATACCCTCCTCACCACCGGAGAGCAACCACTCTACTGCTAGTCTTAGGAATGAATTAGTAAGTGAAAGACGAAGCCTACTCAATAATCATCTATTAAAAAAAAAACTTAAATTTTAGGAAGTAATCGAAAATACAGAAGACGATACCTCATTACGAGAAGTATCAGAAAAAGGCTGGTCAGAAGCATTAAGTCCCGGATCGAAAGACCCTTCGCCCGATAGTTCGGAGGAGTGTCCGCCCCCGCCTGTGATAACCACACCAGTCGGAAGGAGTACAACAAAAAAGTAAATATTCTATTTCACTTAATCGAAATATTAAAAAAAAATTAATTTGTGTTTTTTACAGAGAACAGAGAAGTGCAAACACTCTCTATCAGGAGCTTAGTTTCCAAGACGCAGAAGCTTTAGGCGAAATGGACGAAGGTGCTGACATCACAGGTATTGTTTCAAGTTCTTTTATTTTGCGATGTCGTTTCAAAGCTGAACTTTTTAATTTACCAAAATATAATTTCAAATGTCAAAAGGGCTGGAAAAAAATATTGAATTTAATTCGAATATTTCCTGTTGCTCTGAAAATATAATTACTTGAATCTACCCCACAATAGATTTGATTAAAAATGACTTTTTTACCATTTATCCTATTCATTGTAAATCACATTAGTTAATGAAAAATAATCCATTGTTATTCGTTGACTTATTTATATACATTTTAAAGGTTTTTTTTTGTGGTTAAACAAATTTGTTGGAATATCTAGAATTGGTGTGGTGCAATGTTGGAATTTGTTGCTTATTTCTGTGCAGCTGAATTGGCCCGAATAAGTCCATTATTTGTTTTGAAATTCACCATTACACTTGTTTAAAAAAAATGCCAAGAGATATTTAATTGTTTTACACAGGTGAACACTGCAAAGCTTAAATTTAGTTAAGATAAAAGTGTAAAAATCCAGTTGGGAGTCTGGTATTTGCATGACATATTTTTATATAATATTTTTATTATATAAAACTCTAATTATGTGTTGTAAGTGATACATAATTAAATTGACCAAACATATAAACTTTGTATTTTCACATGTTTTCACAGAATTAATTAATTTTTATAATCAAATTTGATGTATTTTTTATTTTTTCATTCCTTCAAACTTTGTATATTGTTTTAAAAGCTTATGATATTTAAATAAAAAAAATGACTTGTGCAGGCGGATGGGTCCACCCAGGAGAATATGCATCATCTGGTCTGTACTCAAGCTTAAATCCAATTTTCTTTACTTCCAATTTTTTATTTTATTTTTGCACTAACTTTTATTTATTTCAAATGCTTTTTTAACAATCTTCATGCACCTGGCTTTATTTAATTTAGTCAATCCCTTGTGTAAATAGCTGAGTAAAATTGGTGTGTGCGTAGGGTTAGGGTTTTAAAATAAAATTTGCTTTGCTTGCTTAAAGGCAATAATTACTAATGTTGCAATTAAATTTAATATAATTATTTGTTAATCTACAAATTTAATGATTTAAAAAGTAATTTACATAGCACAGTAAATATAGGTCTAGAATAAAACAGTTTTTTTTAAACATAAAAGTAAAATTTGTTTTAAGACAACTTTTTCACGTCAATATTTTTACATAATGAATAGATGCTTTTCAGTCATAATTTATGGTATGTTTTATAGCTTGATAAATAGATCCCTTATGCATCTATTTTGTTGCATGTGTTATCCTGAAAATACCAGACTCAGAAAGCGAGCTAGATAATACTTCCGGTATGCACTTTCTTTTATTTATATTTCTTTTCATATAGTTTTTTTTTTTTTTTTCAAAGTTGCATGCAAGCTACTATAAGTAATTTTATTATTTTGCATGGAATAAAATGCTTTGTTCTCTCTTTTTAAAAAAAAAGTAATATAATATAAAAAGAAAACAAACAAGAAAGTACAAATATTTTTCTTTGCCTGGACAAGTTAAAATGTTCCTATAATGTCTAATAATTTATAATTTTACAAACTGTCCTATAATGTAAGATTTTTATTAGTTTATTTTATTTAAATTGGCCAAAATGATTGTACTTTTCCTTGTTTTAAACGATGAATAATGCAAATTTAGCGTCACCACACACTACAGACTTTTAAAACTATAAAAAAATTGTATCTCAAACAATCCATGACTAATTTTAAAAGAAAAAAAATATGTGCCCTTGAAGAGTATGCCATGAATGAACAGTTCTAACTTTTTAGTTAGAAGGCAATCGGGCAGCTTATTCACTGTTCAGTCAGGTATGTATCATCTTTAAGACTTAATATTATTTATAATCAACCGCCTAAACAGTCAGCCTAACAGTCTGTCGTGTGCGGTGGGTCTTAATGTGAATATTCACTATTTCTTGCAAAATTAGTTATAAAAAAAAACTTTCAGCAGATGCATCTTTTATTTTATAGTTTTAACAACTTAACTATACATGCTTAATATTTTATTAATAAATACATTAGTGCCAAGATTTTTAACAAAATCTAAAACTGATAAAAGTAAACTCAGTGCTACAGGAAGAGGTAAAACGTCTTCTTTTTTTTGTAAATAAATTAATTTCTTTACTGTTGATAGTGAACGTAAAGATTTACAGAACAGTTTCATTTCATTAATAATCTGTATATATTTATTAACTTCCTGTAAGCCAATTTGATCCAATATGAAAAACATTAAAAACCGATCAAATTGGCTTAAAATGTATGCAAAATTTGCCTTTTATTAATTCTTACTAACTGAGGCTAATATTTTCTTTATATGTGTCTGCTTCATCATGTGGTGATCAACAGTTAATGACAATTTTTTTGGTAAGCCATTTTTGTATTCATAAATCTATATCCCGATTTATTAAGTTTTTATTTGTTATATTTTTTAATTGTTTAATTAATATTAAAACATTTTAAAAAGTGCATTACATACAAAATAAATAAACAAAATTATATTTTATTTGAAAAGTTTTTATTGGAAAATTTTATTGCTTAATATTTTGTGCTAATTTATTTTGGAAATAGTTCTGTTTATTGATCTTATTTTACTTATTCAACAATTTTTACATTTATTTGAAAACTAATTATTAAATAAGAAGTTAATATTTAAATTATTAAACAAAATAGCACATGTAGTTCTTGTTATATTCTGTAAAAATATACATTCATTTTCAAACATCCTTTTAATAATTATTTATTGAGTATATTATTACAGGACATTTACAGATATCTTTTCTTCCTTGTCAACATTTAAAGCGCCAGTGGACCCACCCTCACCCTCACCCTCATGCCACAGCAGTCCCCGGGATGGTCGGGATCATCTTCCAGTAACAGTACCGCTTTTCTCATGCATTTAACGCATTTTTGACCGCTTTGTTCTGGAATGAAACCCTGAACACATTAGTCCATGAGATTTTTTCAAGTGAAATTTTTTAAAATTTTTATTAAGGCTAAATTATCCTCAGCGTAGATCCAATTTTTGCAATTAGTATCATCTAGTAATTATAATCCGCAGTATTGTATTTTATATGAGATTTTTTTGATCTTATTCCTAAGTCACGTGATCACAATCCCTACAATCTTTATCTCAGGTGGGTCACCGAGGTGGGGCTGCTTGGCGCCAGGAGAAGAACATTTAAAAAATCAGCCCCTCATGCCTCCATGGAACCACTAACATTTTTGGAAAAATTGGTACATTTGTTGTTGCGGAAACAAACAAAGATCATGCTTGTGTTCATTTACACCCTAAAAATGTTAAGAAATCAAAAATCTCATTTTGGCCGAAGGTGAGGTATTCAGAGGGTCCCATGGCGCTTTAAGTGGCAATGAAATATGAATTAACATTTTACTAATAATACTTTTGCACCCTTTAACATGAAATGGATAAACAAATTCTATTTATTAATAATTTGAAGTTCTTATTTTAAAACTATTATTTGATATTTTGCAGGAATGGGCAAAGAAGTAGAAAATTTAATTATGGAGAACAATGAACTTCTTGCTACAAAGTAAGAATAAATAAAAGCAAATTAGATTGTTGTTGTTAAATTATGTTTAATTTATTATTTGTTGTGTATTTGCTCTGCTGGAATTGTAAAATGCTGTGCAAAATTATGACTATAACATCACACCCGTGACTAACTGCTTAAAAACTAATTTTTTCAGGAATGCTCTTAACATTGTGAAAGATGATCTCATTATTAAAGTTGATGAACTTACCAGGTATTGTGTGCCAATTACTGTGTTGAGAAAAAAAATTCGTTTTGTACTATAAAAAAAAAAACCTGAAACAAATTTGTGTTTAGTGAACAAGAAATTCTACGTGAAGAGAAAAAATTGTTAAAAACGGAAAATGCTCAACTTCAGCAACGGTTAGCTGAAAAGGAAGAGGAATTGAAGAGAGTTAAAGAAGAAGCGGAAAAGCAAGCTAAATCTAATAAATCGGATGATGAGGTGTGAAATTCAGCCTAAATTTCCATCTTTAATTTCTTTATATAATTTATACTTTTGGGTTTCTTTAAGGAGGATGTTCCGATGGCGCAGAGAAAGAGGTTCACGAGGGTCGAAATGGCAAGAGTACTTATGGAAAGAAATCAATACAAAGAGAGATTCATGGAACTTCAAGAAGCAGTCCGGTTCACTGAAATGATGAGAGCGTCGCGAAACAATGAAACCGACCTTGACAAAAAGAGCAAACAGAGTGTCTGGAAGTTGTAAGTTAACATTAATTACTGCAATCCAGGTTTTAAAATTTACCCTTCTAATAATGCGAATTGTTGTTTTAAAATAGCTTCAGCAGTCTTTTTAGCAGTAATGACCGAGAAATAGTTACTGCGAGAAATCATCACTCCACAATTGGTTTAAGGTATAATAAACCCACTCGACACATAAGCCCTGCATTAGACACAATGAGGAAAAAATCTCTTCACGAAAGGAAAAGAGGCCTTGAGTTATCCGACTCAGGGGAATTGTTAGTATTTGTACAGTTTTAACTTTTTTATTGATTATTATTTTGGCTTTTTTCTATTCTTTTTATTTTAAATTTTGAGGAATGTTGCATTTTTTTTACAAAAATTTTTAAAATATTTCTGCCTTCGTGAATGCTTTTATCCTTTTCTTTCGACTTATATTTTGATTTGATTTTTATTTCTAAATATTTTGGAGTCCAGCATTCTCATTCTACACTGAATCAGAAATTTTTTATTTTATATATACTTTCTTTTTCATTAAGGAGGAGGAATATTAAATTTTTAACATTTCTGATTATGGTTGCAGGATTGAGAAGGCGGGGACTTGAAACTTTTGCGGTTTTTCTTCTCATCGAATCGAGGCCAGCAATGAGACTAATTTGAGACAATACTTTTCGTCCATATATCAATTTGTGAATACTAGTTTGTTGTTGTTTGTGTTAATTTTTAACACAAAGTTAAGACACGAAAAAAAAGTTAACCAAATTCGAATGTTTGCCAAATTTTTATTTAAATAAATCGTTTTTATTTAATGGTCTTTAGTTGTTGGCCCCGAATCCTTAAAACATGGCATCTTCGTTACGATATAAATTTTTTTCTTTTGTTTATCTGAATTTTGCCCTTGAAAAAAATTGTGCAGAAATTTTGAGAAGATACAAGCAAAGAGAGCAGGCGAACGTAGAGAACAATTGAGGTCTGTACAAGCCCATGTGCGCAAGGACGACGGTAGGCTTCACGCGTACGGATGGTCCCTTCCCGCTAAAAGTGGAACAACACCACCCAAACCTCAAAACACGGGAACGCCACAAGTTCCAGTCCCGGTCCCAGTATACTGTCGTCCTCTAATGGAAAAAGAAGACGGAATGAAGGTTTGCCCATAGCTTGAAAATATATACTTTTTCATGACTAGTGGATCAAAAAATATAAAACTTTGCTTCCAATTGCTAGAATTTTAATTTTAATAAATTTCATAATTCTTTTATTTTTTCCAATAAAAAAAAAAATCACAAAAATAGCTACATAGTAATGGGCATGTGTAGTATTTTATCTTGTAGCAAAATGTTCCAATAATAAATAATTAATAGTGGTGATAAAAATGAAATAAGGTTTGCCTATAGCTTGAATTTTTTTTTTTTTTTTTTTTTTTAATTGCTGTATCAAAGAATGATAAAAAAAACTTAGCTTCATCTAGCTTGAATAGGTGGCACTACATAAATTTACAAAAAAAAAAAAAAAAAAAGAATAATAGCAGTGTTTCTAGGATATGGTGTGCTCCTTGCTCATCACGGGTTGTATGGAACTTACGAATTTTTTGAGCACTGTACAATTTTAATGACAGCAAATGTATTTTAGTTTCGTGTAAATAAACAAGATTAAAATCAATTAAATTTGATTAAATCGGTTTTATTGTGCAAGCCACCAGAGACTGGCTGTGATCATGGATTTTTTTTAAATCACTAACAGTTATATTTTTCCAAATTAGACAAAAATTGAACTATGTTATGTACAAGTCCATTAGTAAAAAAAATTTCAATTTTCAAATTTTATTTTTTTAGTATTACTTATTAAAATAGTTGTTATATATGTTCATTTTAAAAGTAAGAATAATACTGTAAGTGTTCTGCAGTTATTATTTATTATTTTTATATTCAGGTTTGGTGTGCAACTGGAGTCAACCTTGCAGGTGGGCGTACTCAGGATGGTGGTGAAATCGTTGGTGCTAGTGTATTTTACAGTAAATCCCTTAACAACGAGTGTGAAACTACCAAAGATGAACCAATTTCAAGCCCGGTGGAACAGTTAGAAAAAGACATAGAAGTAATTTATTTAAACTTAAAAATATTCTTTACACATTTTTTAATTTTTATTGATTTTCCAGGAAGGTGAAAGGCAGAGGAAAGAAAGCCAAGAACAACTGTCTTCCCTAGTTTGGATCTGTACGAGTGCCAGGTCCAATAGTCACGTCACTGTGATAGAAGCTAATAACCCTGCTGATATACTTTTAGCATTTAGAGTTTGCCAGTCTTATATCCTTTGTATAGCTAGTGTACCTGGTAAGTTTTTTTTATTCAAGTTTTTTTTTTTTTTTTTCATAAACTTGAATATCTTATTTTAGGGGCCTGCGAGGGTGATTATCCATCCGAGGATGAACCACAGGATGTGAGAACCAGTGAACCCGATTCTCCAAAGGAAGAGAATTGCGAAGATATCGAAAAAGAAAATGAAGGGGAAGAGGAGAAGAAAAAAGAAACAGAACAAGCTGGAATCGGAAAAATAACATTCGTGAGTTGCGCTACAGGTAGCGAAGACGCTTCTACCCTCCCTCCAGCCGAGCCGCCGAATGAAACGGCTCATTCAGACAACATCGAACCAATCGACACCAACGCAAATGGTAAGTCAAAAATTGAATTACGTATAATTCTGTGTTATAGTATGCAAGTGAAAAAACATTAGATTTTTGTAAAACATTGCAAGTTTAATTATTATCGATTAATTATTGTTATAAGTGAAATTTTGTTTGATTATGGTTTTGGTATTTGTACATATTGGAAGCTCTAACCCAAATTCCCCAGCTGTTGTAAGCTTAGTTTGCTTGTTATTAGCATTAATGGTTCAGGAATTGTATGTATTTTTTGTATACTTGTAAATTAATGGAGCTTTTGCCATCTCTCTTCAGGTATTGAGTTTATTTATAAAACTTTCATATATTTAAATGAATCAATTTTGTAAAATAATCCTTTAAATAATTTGATTGGTATAAAAACATGATTAAATTATATTTAATTAATTAAAAAAAAAGATTATTCAGAAATTGTGAGGTGCGGTCTGGTGTGGTGTGATGTAGGTTTCAGAAAAACATTTTCTTTATCGTGCGTTATTTCGATCTTTATTGAGATCATCTTCTGGGCCTGGGATTTATAAACATTGTTTAAATTTTACATATACATTTAGGATGTGAAAAAATTAATTTATACAGTGAAAAAAAAATTATTTATTTATTTTTTTTTTAAATATTTTTTTGCATTGTATAAATTCACTTTTTTCCACATCCTACATGTTTTTGTTAAATTTAAACAATGTTTGTAAATCCCAGGTCCTGAAGATGATCTCAATAAAGATCGAAACGTTGGCACGATAAAGAAAATGTTTTTCTGAAACGTACATCACACCAGACCACATCTCACAATTTCTGAATAATCATCGACTAACAGTCACTTTAAAAAACCTGAAATATGAACACATTTTTGACAGTTAACATATAAACAACATAAAACAGATTTTTTTTAGAATTATTTTCAAACAATAGTAGAGTTCCGGTAGTACGGACTAATTAGGGCTGTCCTGAGATTAATCACCACACATTAAAAAAAAAACCTGAAATATGAACACATTTTTGATAGTTAACATATAAACAACATAAAACAGATTTTTTTAAGAATTATTTTCAAACAGTAGTAGAGTTCCGGTAGTCCGGACTAATTAGGGCTGAGTCATGAGATTAGCCAAATAAATGCAATAATGCGGAAGCAAGCAGTAAAACCAGTCTGATTTATTAACATGTTCAGCGCGGGGCGGCGAATCAGCCGTTATTGACCTGTACTGGACCTTTCTTATTCTCTCTTTTTACCCATTCCCCAATTGGCAAATTTATAGCTTTTTTTGAAAAATTATTTCTTTTCAACTGGTCTTTCCTCTGTTGGTGTTATTTATTGTAAGGAACAGACAGATGTTATTGAAATGAAAGACATAAGTATTTTACAAATACAGTCAACTCTTGTTAATTCAAAATTTGATAATTCAAATTTTATGATTTACCATAATAATACGAACTCCTCAGCAGGTCACTTTGGTAATCGAAATAATTCTGTGTATTTTGATACGCTCTGTATTACAAAATATTTTTTGTAACAGGGGGATGCTATCAGTCAAAATGGATCCACTTCCCCTCTTTATTATTCGAACTTATTCTTTGTAATAATCCTCCAAATTTATACAATTTGTTTGTCCTTATAGCTTAAAGTTTCATTGAATTTTCTCAAGTTTGTTATGTTCGGTTAGTATTTTGACAATTGCTCTCAGCATTGGTCACTGGAAAATCATTTAAACAAAGGACGCTGGGCAAAATTGAAACAAAAACCACTTCACAATTTTTTTTAGCAATGCTCAATTTTACAGTTGATCTATTAACGCTTGTTCATTATTTTTATGATGTTTTATACATGTACAGTTTAATTAAGTACTTGGAAAAATGCACATCAACTCTTAACATTTTTTCCTTTCCTCTTGATAATTCGAACATAATTCAAATTATTTTTGTGCTCACTTGAATTTCGAATTATCGAAGCGACTGTACATTTATTGGGTATTGAAACAAATTTTTATATTTAGATAATCAATAAAAATGGGCATTTTTCTGGTTTTATATAAAACGAGTATTAATAAAAACAGAGGGGGGGTATTGGTAGCCACAATGGTTTAGACGTTGACACGGCGCTCATCACTGTAAGGTAAAGGTCCCTGGTTCGAATCCAGCGGCCCTGCATTCGAACCCGACATACTTACAAATGGGCTTTTTTTCAAAAACACCAGCACCCTGAGGGTTTATATTACCTCTGGTGTTGTCCAAAAAAAAAAACAAAAAAACATGCTCATGTTGTGCAGGGCGAGTCAGTTTTGTTGTTAGTTTGGTTAGTTAACCAACATTTCTCTAAAGTGCAATCATATAGAATTCTGTTGTTTTCAAACATCGGAAAATTGGATCCTTGTGGGGAAGAAAAACGTGCAATAAGGTCTCAATCTGAGGTCCTTGCTTTTCTGAATTGCTTGAGTGGCCCCTCATTACTGTGACTGTTTTCTCAGATTTTTCTTCTTATCACAGAGTTAGCGTTTGTCTTACTCTATCCAGTTTAATAAATATACTTTTTTAAGATAACTTTCTAACAACTCATCACAAAATGACTTTAGTTTAATTGATCAACTAAGTAATTTGTTCTACTTGTAACTAAACTAAAAATTAAACCATTTTTGTTTCTAGTGCTTATCTGTGTGGAAAAATAGACATTTCTTTATATATAATAGCTTATTTGTCATGTGTTTAATGATATACTGGGTCAAGACTCGTTCGATATTAAGTCAGTGTGATGAATATCGTAATTTTTTAAATATTGTTAAACACATGACAAGTATGCTTTGTTTTACAACCATTTAGGTATATAAGTGTTGTGAGTGTATGTTATCTATAGAATTACCTGGCACGCCACTGCAGAGAAGGCTAGTCAAGGAATACAAGGAGGGTTTGCTCAAGGATGGTGTTATGCCAACACCTACAGGTAATTTCTGCTCACAGTTTTAACCATTCTCTCTTGCATGGTTGTATGAATATTTTTATTGAACATACACATACACACACACACTCACCCACACACATATACATATATATTCAAAATTTTCTTGCTAATTGAAAAAAAATTTACTCACGGTATAGTTTGAAAATAACGAACAATGTAGCTATATTATTCTAATAGGTCTTATTGAATTTAAACAAAATATTGTTCGCTAATTGTTAGTAATATTTTATATAATAATCATCACACAAAACTTTCTAAAATGATTTCTATTACCATTAATAGAAGTTAGTACTTTTGTATGAAATATTTGACACTTTTTTGCCATTGAATGGTTTTTTATTCTATTTAAATTTTATGATATAAAAGTAAATATGAACATGTTGCAAATTGATTTGCAAAATCACGTGTATCTGTTTGTTGGGCATGATCCTTCGCCTGCTATTAGCAATTGCTTATGCGTTGTCTTGAGCATGATGCTGAGTCTAAAGTTGATCTTTTATAGCCGATGGATGCTTTACGGCTTCTTTATGTAAGTAGTTGTTAATCACAGAAAACATTTTAAGTATGCATATAATATAGATAATATTGAGATATAGATGATATGGCAGGTTTTACAATATTAATATAGCCATGACAATTGTAATTTCTGTATTCATATTACATATTTATGTGGAGTTCCAGTTTTTATTTCTTAATATAATTGTATAAAAAATTTAATAGAGATGTTCAGTTTGTCCTTTCAATATTAAGATAATTCAAGTGTTCTGAATGTAATATTTGTTTAGCTTATTTGACTTTTTTTTTCAAATTTAAACCAGTACCTCGATCATTTCTGATCATTGTGGTCTGCCTGTCTTGCTGGTTTTGGCTCTTTTGTCAGTTCACTGTTTTTGGTTGTTGGCCTGTGTGTATTTTATACATTTGTCAAATGTACTGTAAAGGGGTAAGCACCAGCAAGAATAGGCAAACAAGTCTGATAAAACTTTTGTTTAAAAAATGTTTGGAATGACGTCTTGGAAAAGAAATTGTTGCATTAAACCTAAACCATTTATTTCAATTATTTAATAAAAGCATCTTGAGAGAAAATATATATATTATAAAATATATCTATATTCAAAAAAATTTCTAATTGGGCTCTTTGTCGATGAAACTCCCATTCGCATATTTTCTCCGCTTCACGGAAAAATTATGAACCATGGACAGGTAACAAAACCCCTAACCTTTACTTTTTATAGATGATGGTTCTACTCTTTGTTGTTTACAACTAGTTACAACATAGTTGGTAAACAACAAATTTTGTGAGTAGAACCATCATTTACAAAAATTGAATCTACATCACTCTCCTTTCTCACTCTACCTTTATTATTTCTATTCACCTTAACCTTAACTAACCTAATCCATCCCTAACTGGGGACCTAAGCTGATCCATCTCTAACCCTACCTAACCTAAACCATCCCTTACTTCACCTAATCTGATCCATCCCTAACCCTACCTAACCTAAACGATCCCCAATTTCACCTTATCTGATCCAACTCTAACCCTACTTAACCTAAACCATCCCTAATTTCACCTAATTTGATCCATCCCTAACCCTACCTAACCTAAACCATCACTAATTTCACCTGATCCAATCCATCTGTAACCCTACCTAACCTAAACCATCCCTAATTTCACCTAATCTGATCCAACTCTAACCCTACCTAACCTAAACCATCCCTAATTTCACCTAATCTGATCCAACTCTTACCCTACCTAACCTAAACCATCACTAATTTCACCTAATCTGATCCATCCCTAACCCTACCTAACCTAAACGATCCCTAATTTCACCTAATCTAATCCAACTCTAACCCTACCTAACCTAAACCATCCCTAATTCCACCTAATCTAATCCATCTCTAACTCTCCCTAACCCTACCTAACCTAAACCGCCTTAATTCCACTTAAGCTCATCTACCTGTAACCCTACCTAACCTAAACCATCCCTAATTCCACCTAAGCTGATCTATCTCTAACCCTACCTAACCTAAACCATCCCTAATTCCACCTAAGCTGATCCAACTCTAACCCTACCTAACTCATGCCTAATTTCACCTGATCCGATCCATCCCTAACCCTGCCTAACCTAAACCATCCCTAATTCCACCTAATCTGATCCAACTCTAACCCTACCTGACCCATCCCTGACTCTTCCTAACCTAATGCATCCCTAACCCTCTTTAACCTGGTCCATCTCTAACCCTATCTTATGTAATTCATCTCTCACCCAGCCTAACACAAACCTTAAATGTAACCCTACGTAACATAACACAAACCATCTCAGCCCAAGCGCACTCTCCAATAACTTAAAATCAATGACACAAAAATGTTTGTCTGAAAAATGTGTGATCCAGCCCAAAAACAACCACATTAGAATAAGGATAAAATAACCCAAAATGCCTGGCAATGAATATTAGTTTTTGTTCTCGTGTAAATTATTGAAATCATTTTTCTCAAATTGTTAGGCATGTTAACAAGTGGATTATTATAATCTATATTTTATTAATTAACAAGTTTTTTTTTCTATCAGTTAGTAATTCATTAAATTTTTAATTTCAGTAAATGATTTAGCCAATGAAGAGCTAGAAAAGGCGAGCAGTATTTTGCCAACAATGTGGCTCGGGGCTCAGAACGGTTGCATATTTGTTCATTCTGCTGTGTCAAATTGGAAAAAGTGCCTCCACTCGATCAAATTGAAAGATGCTGTACTAAGTATAGTGTAAGTTTCTTTAAACCACATTTATATGATAAGAAGACTGATTTAAAAGATTATAAGTATAATAAAACTCAAATTATAATTTAAAAAAAAAATTAAAAACTATCTCATTGTTTTCCAGTCATGTGCGAGGTAGAGTTTTGTGTTCCGTCGCTGATTGCACAGTCGCAATATTTAGACGAGGCAGTGACGGCCAGTGGGATCTCAACCATTACCACATAGTTCATCTCGGCCCACCTCAGCAATCCATGCGATGCCTGTTAGTAGTGCACAACAAAGTATGGTGTGGCTACAAAAATAAAATACTCGTGCTTGATCCACAATCGATGGCTGTTCAGGTACTAAAAACATAAAAAAGTCCCTGTGTATAAATTTTCTAATACTTTTTACATTTTAGAAAACTCTCGACGTCCATCCGAGGAAAGAAAGCCATGTAAAGTTAATGGCATGGGTCGGTGATGGTGTCTGGGTGTCTATCAGATTAGACTCGACACTCCGGCTTTACCACGCCCATACATACGAGCACCTACAGGATGTTGATATAGAACCCTACGTCAGCAAAATGCTAGGTCTGTATATTAGCTTTAACATAGAGAGCTATCTCATGATCCTCCTTTCATTTTAAACGCGAATTAACTCCCGACACTCATATAAAAGCAGCATGAGCACTTTTTGTTTTAGCATTGCCTTTGATGTTTTCAGCTAAAAAATATGATAATTTAACAAATGATAGTAGATTTGCTCTTTTCTGGAGAATCATATTGTTTTAATATGATTAGTTTAATTTAAAAAAAAAATTTTTTTAAAAGTAATTTTATGTAAATAGAGGCGATGGAACAAATTGGTTGCCAAAACGTCTATTTTACTATCATTTTCTTGGGGTTAACATGGTTTTAAAAACATTCCCTGCATAAAATAACACATCATTCTGATTTCAATCACCCCCCTGAGATTTTTCATTAATTATGTATTAACATTGTGGCATGATAGGTGTATGTCGTTAATTTGATTTGAAACGGTTACATCGACTGTTTGTTAATATTTTATTTTATATAGAAAACTAGGCATTCTATTATTTATCCTCACATTACTTCTTTTTTTTATATCTGTTTGCTACTATTTGCTGTGGATGTGCTTCGCTTACCCACGTAGCAGTCATACCCTCAGGTACATTATTAGTAATTCATAACATAAAAGATGCTTTTTTCCTTTATACTCCGCATGTTTTTTTTTATCATGAAAAAATGTTACTGTCTCTGTACTGTCTAATCATTAACGATGCTTGTTCAATTAATACTTAATACGAGCATGGAGCCAGATTTTGATCTGATTTTCTTTTTTTATCTGTATATTATATCGTTTAATGTATAAATATTTCGTTTATTTAATTAAAAAACAGGAGCTGGAAAATTGGGGTTTTCTTTTGTCAGAATCACCGCGCTCTTAATATCATGTTCAAGGCTTTGGATTGGAACCGGGAATGGAGTTATTATTTCAGTTCCATTATCGGAAAGTAAGTATTAATTAAATAAAATTTCAGTATTCACCGGTAAATTTTAACGATTTTTTAGGTGGTACTGTCAATCCAAATAAAGTACCTGGAGCGGTAGTGAATGTTTTTGCAGATCCAGCCACGTCGCATTTAACTCCTGCCAGTTTCGTTCCTTACTGTTCGATGCAACATGCCCAGTTGTCTTTCCACGGTCATAGAGATTCCGTCAAATTCTTTGTTGCAGTTCCCGGTCCGTTTTTGTTGAAATAAAATCCAAATATATTTCCGTTAATCGTTTCTAAGCGTAATCTGCCCCTAGGTTGTGGAGGAATGTCTGCAGCGACGGCGACAAATACAACATCCCCGATAATTAATAACAACAATGAAAACGATAAACCGCAGTCTATGCTTGTGATGTCCGGCGGTGAGGGATACATCGATTTCAGAGTTGGTAAGTACCAATTGTACTTTGGAGTAATGCTTAGCTGGTTTTTCTTTTTTGCACCAGTTTGTTTTTGGAAACTACTTTTTTTCTGCTTACAAAAATTTGTGTCGTTCTTAGTTGCATGTTTTAACACCTGTAAGCTCAAATATTCAAGAAAAAAAGAGGAAAGATTAACTCAATTCCAGTATAAAACAAAATAAATCAAACCTTTCAAAAATTTTATTCAACTATTTTTTTTAGTGTAAATGTTTATCTTAATAATTTGTTATATGTTAATCATCAGGTAATTTATTCATTGGCAAGAAGAACAGTTGGTTTTTAAAAGAATATCCTCGGGATTAATTAAATATTTAATTAACTTTGATTTGTTAAGATTTGTAAGGGAGCATCAGTCACTCGATTTGTCACTGGTATGGTTATAGGCTTGAATCTCTTCTGCCTTGGAATTTCTAGCCTCTTGTAATAAACAATTCTGAATTAAACAATTTTCGATCTTAAAAACTAAACTTGATTTTTTGATTTTGAACATTTGAACAAACTCGTCAGTAATATTTGAGCTTTTATGAGGTCTGGTGTTAGATATTGTGTTGCTGTTTAGTTTGTGAAATTTAGAAATTAGAAAAAAAAACCAAAAAAATGCTAGCGAAGTTCAAGAAATCATCGGGGATGGTTAATTTTAATAACCTGGTCAGCTTATTGTCTTGATGAGATTTTTCCATGTCGTCTCCATGATGAACCTGAAATTTAGTTGTTTCCGATTATTTTGGTCTGCCTAATTCTACCTGGACACACAAAATGCCAAAAAAAAAAATCCGACTTAACACCCATCAAGGATAGGTAGACCAAAATGATTGGTAATGATCAAATTTCAGAGCTACTCTTAACAGAAAGATTCATTCATAAGCTTTTAAAAGACCCCACACTAATATAATAATGATAGCAATAAAATGGAATAAAAAGTAAATGTACCGCTACAAATGCCTTCATGACAAACGCATCTAAGCAAATTTAACATAAATGGGTTGACCAATTACAGTTTTGATCACTCAGTACCAACAGTCAGAAGTAGAAATGATGAAGGTTAGGGTGAGTATGTAGATTCACTTTTTGTAAATGATGTTTCTACTCAGAGATTTGTTGTTTACAACGATCCGGATTTCGAGCATTAAACACTCGACATCAGGTTGAAGAAGATAAAAAAAAGTCTCTTGAAACAAATTGTAAGAGTGAACCTGCTGATCAACCACCAACGCAACGTTCCAATAATACACTGAGGATAGAACAATAATGATACAATTTAAAAAAAATATAATAGATCTCTTAAATATGCTTTCTATCTAATTATTGTACAGTTAATAATAAATTTTATGAAACGAAACGGTTTCCAATGGGGTCTCGTAATTCTTTCAACCTGATGAGCGTTTAATGCTTGAAATCTGGATTGTTGTAAACAACAAATCTGTGAGTAGAAGCATCATTTTAAAAAAGCGAACAGTCAAAAAGGTGAGCTGTTATATAAAGAGCTAATGGATTATATTGAGGTAAGTGGTGTAGTAGTGTTTTTGAGTTTGTCATCGTGTTTTCCAGTTGACGATGGAGAGGAACCTAAGGATGGAGCCTCTCATCTAATAGTGTGGCAGTTGCTCCTTCGGTATGTCATGTTTTATGTGTTACTTCAATTGCATATTTCACTTTCTTTTTGTAAGCTTTTGTGTGCATGTGAATTCTTTTTTGTCTATTTTTTCTTTAAATGTCAATTGGGTTCCTTTGTACTTTTTGTACTATTCATGTTTGATGTCTTCTAAATAGTCCGTATGGATTTCTTACATTTTGCTGTACATAATTTGATGTCTATCCTGTCAATAAAACCCCCAACCCATCCTCCCCTACAGACTACCGTCCCATTTCCATCCTCTCAAACCTGTCCAAGCCCCTAGAAAGATTAGTCCTCCAGGCACCTTGAACAGTCCCATCTTCTCAACCCCCTCCAATCTGGCTTCCGCCAAGGTTTTTCCACCCATTCAGCACTAATAAAAATTACCAGTGACCTCCACTTAGCAATGGACCAACAGAAAGTTACTATACTTGTCCTTCCTGATTTTTCTAAAGCCTTCGATTCTGTCCGTCACTCTTCTGTCCTCTCTAAACTTGAATCTTTTTCCTTCTCCGCTAGCACCATCCGTTGGTTCCTCTCCTACCTTACCAATCGCCACCAAGCTGTCTCCCTTCCCAATGGCTTTACCTCCTCCTTCCTCCCTCTAAAATCTGGGCTGCCTCAAGGCTCTAGCATCTCTCCTATCGTTTTTTCCATTTATATCAATGATCTGCCCGACTCCATCCAGTCCTGTAACTATCACCTATATGCCGATGACTCCCAAATATACATATCCTTCCACCCTTCCGATCTTCACTCGGCCACTCTCAAGATCCAAAAGACCTAAACTCCATCAATAAATGGGCCCATAAAAATTCCCTAGTCCTCAACCCGTCCAAATCCACTGCCATAATTATCGGGTCCAGGCGACTCCTCAATTCCCTCCCCAGCATCCCACCTCTCATGCTAAATAACCATCCCATCCCTTTCTGCTCTTCGGTTAAAAACCTAGGAGTCATCTTTGACCAAAACCTTTCCTGGCGTTCTCACATTTCCCAAATTTCCCGCCATTCCATTGCCTCCCTCAGCCTGTTTCGTCGGTCCTGGCTTTTCTTACCTACCCGCAAACTCCTTGTATCTTCCCTTATATTTCCCTTCTTTGATTATAGCTGTTTAGCATACGGTGGTCTCTCGGAGGGGGAGAACGCGCTATTGAAGTGTATTATGAATTGTTGCATAAGATTTGTGTACGGCACCCCAGGGGGATCCCAGGTGTCGGGGTTGTATTTCCAACTTTCCTGGCTATTCCCCTCCTTCCGTGTACAGTATTTCCTAAGTTGCTTTCTTTTCCAGTCCATCCACACTCGTCGTCCTCCTTACATCATCCAATCCCTCCAATTCAACTCCTCACATCTCACTCGTAAAACCCGCTCATCCCCAATCGACCTTATCCTTCCGCAACATACAACCCATACCTTCGAAAGATCCTTTCTGATCCGAGCCCCTAAACTCTGGAACTCCCTTCCCCTACCTATTCGTCACGCTGCCTCCTTCTCCTCATTTAAATCCCATCTTTATAATCACCTCCTCTCCCTCCAAGCAGAGACCTCACGTTAACATTTGTTATTTTTGTTTAATATTCTCGTAATTTTTTTTTTCTGTCCTGCCTTATTGGTATACATTGTGCCAAGATTTCTATTTTTTTTTTTAAACTTTTAACTTCATAGAAGGAACTTCCTTTATTTAGTTCATGTAAATTATTCTTAGGGGATCGAAGTCACGATAGCTCAAGTGGTAGAGTAGCAGCGTATCAAGCCGAAAGTCATGGGTTCAAATCCCGCTCGTGACACTGACTTTTTTATCTCAACTTAAAACCTTAATTAATTGAATGATATTAATTGGTCAAGCGGAGCACGAAAAATAGTGAATTCAGTATAATTGCAATCTGCCATTTTATGGCCGAATGTTCAATTCTGTCTTGATTTCTGTGATACCTTGGCCTCTTTTTCGAGAGCTCACTTTATTACTATTTTTAACATCAGTATTTACGGGGTTCTAGCTCAGTATGCAAGTCATGGCAATACGAATATAAGTCGACCCAGAATTTTTTTCCCATGGTCTCTGGTGTCTTTAGTCAACGTTTCTTCCACTGCAGTCTAAAAGATGTACTGTTTAAATAGTGGCTTTTCTTTATTACCTCAGAAATTGCACTAACAAGGCCGTTTGGTCTATTTAAGGAAACACCTCTTCACAAGGGGTATGATGAGAACCTAAGAAAAACAAGTGCTTGCTCTTCTGCAAAAAGAGAAGCAAAAAAAGAAGAAAACACGGTCGAAGTGTTGGTTCATCTGTTATTGAACAAAATAAAATTAAAATTCAAAACTTCAATGGCCTGACCCCTCGGCCATTGCAGTCCCATAAAATGACAGTATCTACTGGATAAATTTAAATTTTGTTATTAGCTTGAAGGTATTTTTAGTTCTTGGAATGGAACATAACATTTTTCTATTTATCTGTCTTAACTGTCTTATTGTCATTATTGTTTCATGGACATAATGAACAAATTGTAATAATCAGTCTGTTTTTCATTCTAGCCCTTCACTCTGTTTTCCTTGATATTCTCAATTCTTAAACTTTTACTGTTATTAATTGCCATTCAAAAACAATATTTCTTTTTCTCTTATCCTAAACCTAATCTGAGTGCAAAATTTAATTTAATCAAACATGGCATGGCTAACCAATGCATTATTTTCTTCACAAATACTAATACAGGTTTTGGGCACTAGTTGTATTGTGTTTTTAATTTTTATTTGTGATTTATTATCTAGTGGTGGTATTTTCAGGTGATGACGATGATGATGATACCTCTGTCGAAAAGAAAAGTGATCCGTGTTATCTTATAGTGTGGCAGGTGACGCCTCCAAACAATTAATCGACAGCAAGTTTTTATTTTACTTTTATATGTAATTTTTAATATTCAACTTTAATATACTTAATGATTGGTTTTAACGTATTCACAATTGAGAGTATATTGCAATGATGAAAAATTATTTAATTGTTAAATGATTGTGTCAAGATGTAAGCGGATAAAATTATGGGCCCCTCTCACATTTTTTTTAATGTTTAAATTACCCAATATGAAAGATTAATGAGGGATTGCTTATTGAATATGCTGACCAGGGTGAATTTTTAGGTCAAAGCTCAAACGAAGAATTATTGGCAAAGTTAATAACATTTGGTGTAAAATTATATTTAAAAAAAAGTAATGAATGTTATTTTGAGATTGTTACCTTTGTATGATAAAAATTTATATGTGCTTTTCTTGAGCAAGCATTAAATAAGCAAAAAATTATCAGTTGAAATTATAGTGACTATATAAATAAATAAAAAGAACAATGATACAATTACAGTTACAAATTAAACAAGTGAGATTTTCAAAGCTAAAAATAGAAAATAAAGTAGTTAATTAAACAAGATTAATATTTTTGTAGAAAGATTGAATGTGCAATCTAGTTCATTAAATGGTTTTTGTTAGAAATCAAATTACATAAATTATAATTGTTATAATAATTTAATGTTATAATAATTTCAGGATTGTTTGGCGATTTGTTATCGTAAATATAAGCTTGTGATATTTATATTTATATGTTACATATATATGTTAATAACTAATTTTAATAAGATTAATTTATTGGGTTTTGTTTTAACTTGTAGAGTGCACAGTCTGTAAATATTCAGTTGCATTTTTTCGCCTGGTGAGTAACAAAAATTATTACGTTGTTAAATGACTTAATTTGTACATTTGTAGATGAATGTTATAAGTAGGGATATGTAAATTCCCAGGAAGGGAAGCATTTTTATTTATATACATTTTTATTGAAAAACTTTATTTGCATATTTTATTTATTTAGCATGCGATATTTGATTATTTTACCAAAGACTTTTCTCCTTTGAAGTAAACAATTAATTTATAAATTAACAAATACGGTGTTAAATTTTTCTTTTTTATTGTCTCCCTTGTTTTATAAAATTGTCGAGGAAGAATTCCTTTAAGAAATTTCTCCTTTACCCTTCCCTACTTTTAATTTATTGCCTAATTTTTATTTTTAGGTCTTAGTAATTATTTGACCCTGGTGAGCCAGATCTAACCTAATAGCTAGAGGTAGAATTAGAAACTCTGATGACAGAACATAGAGTTTGCAGCCATTCTAAGTTACCGAAAAAAAAACTTAGCAAAGTTTAAAAATGAAGTTAAAATTCATGGAAAAACCTTCAAACTCAATAGTTACTAGTGCTTATTGTTTGAATTAAAGCGCAGTATGGCAGCTGAATTTTGCTCTGCATTCAGTGACGAAACATAATTGAGATAATGTTGATGAGACATAAGTTGGATTTCATTAGGACCATGTCAGACATTTGTTACGTAACATCATTGTCAAGCAGCGCTACCGTACTGCACCTACAAGATCAACAAAGGAGAAGAAGAAGAAGAAAAATAACTTTATTCTGGGACTGGTGTCCCCTAAGAATAATTTACATGATATAAAATAAAGGAAGTACCTTCTATGAAGTTACAAAATCGAAAAAAAAAAGCCAGTAAGGCAGAAGAGAAAATTACAAGAATATTAAACAAAAATAATAAATGTTATCGTGAGGTCTCTGCTTGGAGGGAGAGGAGGTGATTATAAAGATGGGATTTAAATGAGGAGAAGGAGGCAGCGTGACGAATAGGTAGGGGAAGGGAGTTCCAGAGTTTAGGGGCTCGGATCAGAAAGGATCTTTCGAAGGTGTGGGTTGAACGTTGCAGAAGGATAAGATCGATTGGGGATGAGCGGGTTTTACGAGTGAGATGTGAGGAGTTGAATTGGAGGGATTGGATGATGTAAGGAAGATGACAAGTGTGGATGGACTGGAAAAGAAAGCAACTTAGGAAATACTGTGCACGGAAGGAGGGGAATAGCCAGGAAAGTTGGAAATACAACCCCGACACCTGGGATCCCCGTGTGGTGCCGTACACAAATCTTACGCAACAATTCAAAATACGCTTCAAACGCTCGTTCTCCCTCTCTGAGAGACCACCGTATGCCAAACAGCTATAATCGAAGAAGGGAAGTATAAGGGAAGATACAAGGAGTTTGAGGGTGGAGAAAGGTAAGAGGACCCAGGACCGACGAAACAGGCTGAGGGAGGCAATGGAATGGCGGGAAATTTGGGAAATGTGAGAACGCCAGGAAAGGTTTTGGTCAAAGATGACTCCTAGGTTTTTAACCGAAGAGCAGAAAGGGATGGGATGGTTATTTAGCATGAGAGGTGGGATGCTGGGGAGGGAATTGAGGAGTTGCCTGGACCCGATAATTATGGCGGTGGATTTGGACAGATTGTGGACTAGGGAATTTTTATAGGCCCATTTGTTGATGGAGTTTAGGTTTTTTGGATCTTGAGAGTGGCTGAGGGAAGATCGGAAGGGTGGAAGGATATGTATATTTGGGAGTCATCGGCATATAGGTGATAGTTACAGGACTGGATGGAGTCGGGCAGATCATTGATATAAATGGAAAAAAGGATAGGAGAGATGCTAGACCCTTGAGTCACCCCAGATTTTAGAGGAAGTAGAAAGTAAAGCCATTGGGAAGGGAGACAGCTTGGTGGCGATTGGTAAGGTAGGAATGGAACCAACGGATGGTGCTGGCGGAGAAGGAAAAAGATTCGGGTTTAGAGAGGACAGAAAAGTGAGGGACAGAATCAAAGGCTTTAGAAAAATCAGGAAGGACAAGTATAGTAACTTCGACTAATCTTTCTGGTTTGAGAGGATGGAAATGGGACGGTATTCATAAAGGAGCAGTCTTATGCTGAAGGGAGTCCTACGCTGAACGCGGTACCGTAAACTTCTCTCAAAAAATAAGGAGATGGATTTATCGATGCTGAGGGATAAAGAAAAGCACCTATTCTCAAGAAGGAAATCTTTTTTAATCAGATAAGAAAGTTAAATTTTAATTTATAATTAATTTGGGATAGTGAAAGAATTAATGTTTATTTTTTAATTATATTTTTTTTATTGTAAAAAGGAAATTTTTTTTTAGTTTTAAGGTTAACGCTTTTTCATATTTACTGACAATTTTATGTACATTACTTTTAATATCTTTTGTTATTTTTCTTGGTGAATTTTGTAAAAGATTAGCAAGTTTTTTTTTTTTAAATTGATTGGAAAATTACATTTTCTGATAAATCTAAGGCTTGAGATAAGGCCCTTGTGGCTTATAATTTCTGTTTTTTTTTTAATGAAGGCATAGATAGGTTTTGATTGCCATTTGGGCTTTGAAAATTTTCAGTTTCTATTGAATTCTGTAAAAAATAATGATGCAAAATATTGGGACAATCAGGTTCTAATTAAGAAGGAAATATCTATCTTTACACTAAATTCAACTTTAGCTATTTTAAGTAAAGAGGATAGAAACCACGCTCTGCTACTAAAATTTGTAAGTTGGTTGTTAAAATTCTTGAATTTGTAAAATAAGAGTTTTCAGTAAGTAAATAGAATAAAATGGGCATGATGGAAACAATTATATTTATGATCAATTTTCAGCAAAAACTAACAAAAATAAACAGCTTTAAATTGTTTGTTTTCTACCTTAAAACTAAAAAAATTTCCTTTTTACAATAAAAAAATATAATTAAAAAATAAACATAAATTATTTCGCTATTCAAAATTAATTATAAATAAAAATTTAACTTTCTTATCTGATTAAAGAAAAAAAAGATTTCCTTCTTGAGAATAGGTGCTTTTCTTTATCCCTCAGAGTCGATAAATCCGTCTCCTTATTTTTTGAGAGAAGTTTGCGGTACCGCGTTCAGCGTAAGACTGCCCTCCTCTTCTTTGTTGATCTTGTAGGTCCAGTACAGTAGCGCTGCTTGACAATGATGTTACGTAACACATTGGAGAAAGCAACAAAATTACACCTACTCTACCAGGGCAGAGAGACAATGAAAAAGCCAATAAATTGGCCGAGGAAAGTTCGATGAGGGCCTTTTGTGGCGTACCAAACTGACAAAAATTGGATCCCTCGACAATGGATTAAAAATAAGATTCAATTGGGATGTATGCAAAACTGTTCGTGACAGGACCATCACAGAAACTGATGGCAGAATTACTAAATTTAGGACTAGAATAGTTAGACTGCAGACTCCAAAGGTATAAATACAGACTTGAACCTGTGCAGATATTGCGAGGAAGAATAAGGGACAGTGGGAACCTGCTGGTGCAAAGGCTTCCTACTTCTGAGAAAGGAAATGCCAGGGCCTGAAGGATACACAAGGAGTCCTTGAAAAATCTTTGGGATCTGGGAAAAAGTCTTAAGCTTAATGAGGAGCTCTAGACCACAATGGAAATGCACGACAGATCAATACCGATCATTGAATTAGCAGGGGGCACTTATTCTCAATTGTTTTAAAAAATGGGTTCTAAAGGTTTATGATTGGTTTACACAAAAAGAAGGTACCAAGGCTCTTCCATCGAATGAAGGTACCGATGAAATAATTGGCACCCAAAAAGAATTGCCAAGGTCCTCCAATTTGCGTGTATCCATTGGCGATTTGGATGTGTTAGCAAATCTCATGGTAAAACTGTAGCATCTCACGCTTTGTGCTGTCTACTGAGAGAATTATTGGTTCAGTTTTATCATAACACTGCTAAATGGAATGGTGGGACCGAGCCCAACTCAAAAATTGAATTTGTTCACGTTGAGTTCAAACGCTTTTGCATGATTTTTTTTTCTTTTACAATGAATACCAGGAACTGGAGGAGTTCCCTCCTGAGCACTGCAGCTGTGCAGCTTATTGTCCTTTATCCCCTGGCTCATTTTTTTTTTTTTTTTGGGGGGGGTCGCAAAACAAATGTGAATTTGGGCTCCTGATGTGCTGGTGTTCTTCCATCGAAGAAACTCATTTTTGAAGAGGACCAAATTCAGGGTCGCTGAGATCTGATCCCGCCCCTTCCATAGTTGAGTGCTGTGTCAATTTCAATTGCGGCCATAGGTCCTCTTAAGTGTCAGAAAAAGTCCAGAGGCGACGGTGGGGATCGAACCCGCGACCGCAGGATCTACTAGCTAAGAGTCTGACGCCTTCACCACTCGGCTACCGCGGTCCCCCTTTGTATGAGTTTTGATAGAAATTTGGACTCAAATCCCTAGGAATTGTAACTATTCCTGAGGATGTAATTAATAGCTTCTGTTCTGTGATTGTATGGGATGTTTGAAGACAAGCTACAGGTTCCTAAGTTCACAGATCTTAACAAAATGTTTTGTCTGAGGTAATAACGATCTTACAATTAATTCAGGTTTTCAGTTGAGATAAAAAAGTCAATGGCACGAGCGGGATTCGAACCCACGATCTTCGGCTTGTTACACGGCTACTCTACCACTTGAGCTATCGTGACTTCGATCCACTCAGACACCAACTTCCCATCTCGACCGCACCTTTTGAATTTTCCCTCCTCTTTGCCATTTTTCAAATGTGTAATCAATTTGATTCTCGGTGACAAATGAAATGGCCACGGAGAGCTTTAGTGAAGTATACTTCATTTTAAACTTATTAAATGGCAAAAAGGAGGGAAAATTCAAAAGGTGCGGTTGAGATGGGAGGTTGGTGTCCGAGTGGATCGAGGTCATGATAGCTCAAGTGGTAGAGCAGTGGCGTATCGAGCCGAAGATCATGGGTTCGAATCCCGCTCGTGCCATTGACTTTTTTATCTCAACTAAAAACCTTAATTAATTGTAATATATTAATTGTTCAAGCGGACCGCGAAACTAGTGAAGGTATAATAATTTGAATAAAACTGTACAATAAAATTTAAGTTTTAATTTCATGAATTTTTGACATCTAAAAAAATTCAATATAAAATTGAGCTGTACATGTATTTTAAGAGCATAAAATATATCTTTTTTACTTTTGTAAACTTATATTCTTTGTTTCGAAAAATAATTTATTTGTTTTTGTTGGTTCATGTAAACTTTTTTTTTTAAATGAAAAGAGCATGAACAGGACTCATTTTATTTTAAAAATCAATTAAGCATTGCTTATCACATGTCAGGAATGAAAATATTTCACATTTGTGCACCGACTAATATCAGAAATAAAATTGTGAGTAATACACGGTTCATTGTGCTGTGCGATGGGTAAGAAGATTTCAAAATTTAGAAACCCGAGGGTTTTCACAGAGGAGGAGATAAAATTAATAGAAGAATCTTTTGAAATTAACAGGAGTGAAATAGCTACAATGTCAACAGAAGTTCTCTCGGTAAGTGAAATTTTTTCTAAATTTCTCTAGTTTGGTGTAATGATCCCATTAAGCATATGGATATATAAATGCAGTTTGTATAATTTGTGTTTTTTTTTTATCATTGTTTTAAGGTAAAATGGCATGATTACATGCTCAACACAACTATAGACATATGGTTACAATACTTGTTCCCTGGAACGAGTAAGAACTTGGATTGGAGCAGGTTCACATACTTACATAAAGGCCAGGGAAGTCACTTTTTGGAAGAAAAAGCCCAAGCGATTGTCAGGGTATTGATTAACATCCCAAAGGAGGAACCTTTAGAACGCTCTGTCGAAACAGAAAAAGTGAAAACGGTACATTGGCAATTTCTCAAAAAATTTGAAAACATGCTTTGAAAGAGATACAGGGTTGCTTACAATTGGTGCTAATGGATGCATGCTTCAAAAATATTTGACAACTGTGTAAACGCTTGGTGTCTCTTTCAGAACATTTCAATCGCTGTCAGTTTTTCCCCTAAAAATTATTATTTGAAGGATGAGTATTTTGGAGGGAAAATTTTAAGAGTTTAATTTAATTGTAGTATTTCAGGGATGTAATAGCTTCCTATCTTCGAAGCTTGGGAAGCTATGAAAATGCAGACTTCTTCAAGTGGTTAAAAATCGATGCAACTACGTTCTCTTACAATTTATCTGATATCATAAACAGTTTAACATCTGAATTGAAAACCGATGAAGTAAGAAATACAGTAAAATACACTTTCTATTTATTTATTTTAGACAAAATTCATAATTTAAAATTTCTATTACAAAATATTTGTTTGTTCAGGCTATTAAATCATTTTCATACTTACATATCTTCAAATTTTATTAATGGAAATGTATTAAATCGGTTAAAACCTGTGTTAATAATATAATATTGTATACCTATTAAATAAAGAATAGTTGATTTTTAGGTTGTAGCTAAAGATGTTGAAGATTGGCTCAGGACTAAGCCGATAATCAGTGATATTCTTAATGGGCTTTTATGCATAGCGTATGGAATTGTGGATGTCACTTCTGTCCCTTGTGTTTTACCCAAACCGTTATCGTATTTCTCAACAATTCTAGATATATCGCATGTGATATTTCTATGCGCACATTTGACAAAGACGTGCACAAAAAATTGGAAGTATGTCCAGCTGTAAAAGGTACTATTTCGTGTTTAAACTTTTTTTATATATTTTTTTTTTTATTAAAGGCTGCGGTTTCACAATCAAGGCCACGGTAGCAATTATACACTTCTGTGTAAAACCATTCTCGGCGTCGGGCCAAATTTATTAATAATCAAAGACCACGGGAATCATGTGTTTGGATGCTTTGCATCAGAATCTTGGAAACAGTCGACACAATTTTATGGTTTGAAAGGCTTATTCGTATAATTTGATCGTGTATTAGTACAGCAAGGAAAAATAAAATTTTTCAGGTGACAATAGATGCTTTTTGTTTCAATTATCACCTGTGCTACGCCTCTTTGAACCAAGCGGTACCAACAATAACTTCATGTACCACAATTCTAGTCATCACACTTATCCTAATGGATTTGTAAGTATCAAAATAACTATTAATAGAAATACTTATTTGCTATTTCTTAGGTTGTTTTTTTTTTCAGGAACTAAACCATCACTCATTTTCTGTTATGATTGTCTAGTTCCTGAAAATAAACCAAACAAATATAAAAGGTCAACAACCAGAAAAGAAATTATTTACTATTGTTTTCCATTTTAGGGTATGGGAGGGCAGATAGGTTTTTTTGGCTTGTGGGTTGACGGCGATTTCGGGCATGGTGCATGTTCAGACTTTTGCAGCACTTTTACAAATTTCGTACGCCCGTCTGTTTCTACACAGTTTACATTCACTCACATCGAGGTTTGGGCTGTTGCCGATGATTCTGAGGTGAGTAATAATTTTACCGCTAATAAACATCTATATCACGCATATATTTTTTAGGATGACGACAAAAACTTTTACGTAAGTATTTTTAAAATTAGTCATATATAAAAAAATATTTGAAATAGGACAATCTCACATTCACATGTCGATTACAGTTGCAGAGTCGTTTGTCAATAACAGATTCAGATCCTTTTGCCCGTGCACTCATTGAAATCACAAGATGAGGTACACTGGTTCCTCAAAATGTGCTTATTTTTTTTTAGTAAATTAATAGTTTATAGTTATCATATACATTTTCCCATTGTACATATTCTAATGTCCTAGTTTTATGTACAATTCTAGCCTTACATGTAAAATGTCAACTTTTAAGTTTCTTAAATAATAAATTTCAATAAAAATATTTATTTGTTATACAGATTAAGACTCTCAAAAGTGACACAGTTGATGTTTCTATTAAAAAATATAAAAGTTTTATAAAAATGGCCTACTTTTGAATTATTATTATTAATTAAATCCATTGTATTTGGTGGTCTATTGACCAAATTACTACTTTCGATTAATTAATAATGAGAAATTGCGCAAGACCAATTTTATTTGTACATTATTCAAGAATTCACAAATTTCGTGGTCCGCTTGACCAATTAATATATTACAATTAATTAATGTTGAGATAAAAAAAGTCAGCAGCACGAGCGGGATTTGAACCCACGATCTTCAGCTAAATACACTGCTGCTCTACCACTTGAGCTGACGTGACCTCAATCCACTCTGACACTAACTTTCCATCTCAACCCCACCTTTTGAATTGTCCCTCCTTTTTGCCATTTTTCAAATGTCGTGTAATCGGATTGGTTTCTCGACGACAAATGAAATGGCCACGGAGAGCTTTAGTGAAGTATACTTCATTTTAAATCATAAAATTCACTAATTTCGTGGTCCGCTTGACCAATTAATATATTACAATTAATTAAGGTTTTTAGTTGAGATAAAAAAGTCAATGGCACGAGCGGGATTCGAACCCACGATCTTCGGCTAGATACGCCGCTGCTCTACCACTTGACTGTCGCTTCTGCAATTTGATTCCCTAAGTTTTTTCCGTACGAGGTTAAATCTCCATTGAGCTGTTGCTTCGCATTCGAAGATGATATGAGTGGCTGTTTCTTCCTCCTCATTACATAATCTGCCAATGGGATCATCGCTGTATATACCCATGTGTAGATGTTTCCTCAGATGCCAGTGATCGGTTAGCAGTCCTACCACTCCTCAGAGTTTGGCCCTCTCCAATTTCAGCAATGCTTTTGCCAGTTTTGGTGAGGGTTGTTTCATCATAAGTTTATTATGTATAGCACTGCTAGAGTTTATCCACTTCTCCTTTTGTTTTGCTTGGATCCATTCTGCGATGGAGGATTCTATATTTGTTTTTGTTATCCCAAGAATAGGTTCGGGGCCTGTATGGTCTTACAGATCCTCCTCTGGCCAGTCTGTCTGCTTTCTCGTTACCCAAAATTCCCCTGAGCCCTGGCACCCAATCATCAGGTTGTTATGTTTCCCCAGGTTTTGGAGATTTTGGATGCATTCACTGACTAATTTTGATGTGATTCTTTTACATGCTAATGCTTTAATAGCTGCTTGGCTGTCTGACCTTATGTGTAACCTCTTTTAAGATTTTCCAGGGCACAAGCATTGATGGCATGTATCATTGGTATTGCCACAAAAAATAGCTTACTTGGACAGCCAGGCAATTACCTCATTGGAGGTAAAGTCCTGCTCCTGTCCATATCAGTTCAAGACAATAAAATTACCCTTGTATTCCAGAGTAGAGGAGCAACGAGGAGGCCATTAAATTGGTCATGGAAGGTTTGATCCCAAACCCCTTTGCAACATACCACATTTTCAAATATTAATAATATCTGTCTATATAAACGTACTCACATTCTTGAAAAACCGTCTGCCTCGGACATGAGGCTGAGGCATTGAGATCACTGCCCTGCACTATACTAATTCTGGTTTTTATTTCACACTTCAAGTAAAAACTGTATGGTCACATACTCAATTGTATATTTTTTCTTCTTTGTATGTAATATGATAAACGAGTTAAGATGATGTGATGATAAAATGATTAGCAACTGTAATAACTTCAATTTAAGTTTGTATTGAAATGGCTGTAGGATCTGAAAGTCAATAAAGAAGGAAAAACTATTCTTATTTGTTCATTAGAAATCCAATTGCACACCTATTTTTGGTAATTACAGAAGATATAATTTGGTTGAAAAAATTATTATAATTTGACTAAAAAATGCGAATGTCCTTTTTGAAGCCTGCCGAACTTCATTAATTATTGTTTTTAAATTATTCAAAGATTTTTATTTTTTGAAAAAATACTTCTACTTTCTTTAGGATGTCTCTCTGAACCTAAGGCTTTTTGTATAAGAGCGATGCCCTAGAATTGATCCAGGGGGACAACCCAAAGCGCAAAAAGTAATCTCGCACAAATCTGTTTCAGACCATTCTAAAATTGAATATATGAAACATATGTTTGTGTGATAAAATATTGTACGTGATGCCCAGGCCACAGTTTTTATCTGATTTCGAATATTGTTTTTATTTGATTCAGTTTTTGGTCTAGTTGTTCAAAAACCTCGGGGATGTAGAAATTCATGATGGGAAGGGGATATGGAAAGAGTATAAACAATATGTTTAAATTTAAGATAGTAAGTTTGTTAATCAAATCTGTCTAAAGGTTGGCAAGCAAATTGTACTGATGTTAAAAAAAAAGACAACGTAAATAATTGGTACTGCTTTAATATTAAAATATTTCTAGTTAATCAAACTTTCAAGAAATTAGACATTTTGCTGCAAGTGTTATTGAGAATTTCTCTGTGTTATGTCCACCCAAATTCCACCGACAGGTACAAGAAATAATGTCTTTGTATCATACTGAAGTGGTGTTAACGTCTTCTTGTTCAAGCTCACTCTGTAATTCATCAGTATTTTGGCCAAACCAGTTTTCATTTCCATCCTCGCGAATCTCATTCCTAAATAAATAAACATTCAAATACTAATTTTTAAATAATATATTATCTACAGTACCGATGCAGATCCTAGGCCCATCGCCAAATGGCAGATAAGTTCCTTTCTTAATCATACTCTTTTTTTCCTCTGAAAATCTTTCAGGTACGAATCGCTCTGGGTCAGGGAAGTGTGCACTATCATGGTGAAGTGAATAAATAGGAACCACAACTTCACTATTTTTGTCTAAAACAACAGAACTATCTGGTATTCTATAGGGCTTGGATACTTTTCTTGAGACTTCTGGGACAGGAGGGTATTTCCTCAATGTTTCTGCAAAAAAAAAGTTTCTACAATTACACACTTAAACAAATTATCACAATACATCTTGTCATTTAATTACTTTCCTGTTCAATTTAAACCAAAATAAATTTGATATAAAGCTAAAGCCCAAACAAGTAGTCACAAACAAAATGTACTTTTAAAATTGTAAAATAATGTGAATTAGAATTCACCTGAAACAATTTGATCCAAATAATCCATTTCTTTGATTGCTTCATAATTTGATTCACCGCCATGTTTTTTTATTTTTGAAACAACATTGATTGTAAGCTTTTTCTTGTATATCTTCATTGATGGCAAGTTCGTACAATGCATAACTCAATGTCGAAGCAGTTGTTTCAAAGCCGGCGGCAAAAAATACAAATGCATTTGCAACCAGGGATGTTGTATCAAAAATATCTAGAATAAAACAATTGTCATTAAATTAAATGTCATGAGTATAAATTATACTTGCATTTATTATCAGGATGTGAAGCATTTCCGTTTCTTAATTGCTGGTCTTTCTTTCTCAACTCATTCATGAGGTACAAAAAATCATCCCTTTTGATGTTATTCTTTTCACGGTATTCTAATGTTTCGTTGACTGTATTTGTGAAAAATTGTAGCACTTTAGTAGGCCTGGCTCTCCAATTCAATAATCTAAGCAACCATGGAAAGCGACTTCTAAGAACTAGTCTGAGTTTTGTTAAAAAAGAAATCTTGAATACTTGTTTTCCAATTCTTCTAAATTCTGAATCCGGGTCTTTTATGGCATTGGCACTTAGACCAAAGGCACAAGAAGCTATAACATCTGTAGTAAATTTCCCCATCATTTCCCTTGTTTCAAATGGACTACGATTTAAAAACTGATCCATGTACCTAATCAGTTCATCTGTACAATCCAGAAGTTGTTCATGCATCCCTTTTAGTTTGACTGAGCTGAAAATCGGTGTCAATTTGGCCCTCAGGTTTTTCCATTGTTCGTTCTCCATGTGGACGAGATGGTTTGATAAAGGATCCAATTTTTTGTCAACATAAGTAGTTCTATTATAAAAATGTGGGAAGTCCTTAATCAAAACACTTTCTATTAACTCAGGATCCTTTAAAAACAGTACAGGTTTTCTAAAGTGGAATATTCCTCCATAACGGTTCCCTTTGAAAAAATCATATTTTTGGCGTTGATTCTCTACTGTAGATATAATACTGAAAGCATTTTCAAAGGAGTTGCCAAATAAGGGATATTTTGGTTTCATGTAAGCGACGCCCAAATTCTTCCAGTAATTGTATGTCGACTTGCCATAGTAATAAAAAGCTAGAAAGAAAATACAAATAATTAAAAATTTAACATTAAACAGTTCAGTAAGCGACTCCATCATATTATCTACTAGCTTGAAACTGACATAGAAGCCTGTTTTAAAGCAAATATTGTTGTTGTTCTATGATTAAGAAAAATTTTGCTTTATCATGGTTGTAAACACACGTGAATTGCTTGAGCAGATAATGTACTGAATAAAGATAATGTTGAAAGAAAACGAAAATTATTAATGAATTTTGTTATTTGATCTGATATAATATTATTATTGCCTTTAAAAGAGGCATAATCTATTGGTTTGGTAAAGAATAATTTTGTATTGTCACAGGAGTAAACATACTCGATATTTGATTGATTGTCTTCAAAAGTTTAATCAAAATCATAAAAACAAAAGTGAGGCAACAAAGATCAACCCCTACTTCCACATAGTGCTGCCTGGGAAACACCTCGATGTTGCCGACACCCCTCAAGGGCCAGTGTGAGGCAGGGGGAAATGGCTACCCTAATCCAAGTTGTTAAGCGATCCGTGGCGAAGGAAGAGTGGCACTGAGGTGATAAAAAAATAGTGTCTCAAACAGAGCCCTCAGGGAACTGGCCGACACGCTGCTGTATCTAGGCTTACCTCAGCAAGCGGGGATCTGCTGGGGCTGACACCTTATATCCCTAGCTACCCGTGGGAACCATATGGAACCTAATACAAAAACAAAAACCCACCTGGGTCAGGCCCAGAAGCCACCCAACCTGGCAGCAGTGCGAAATCCATTCCCTTCAAGGCAAAAAGCCTGGATGAAATCGATTAACCCTTGGCAGATGAGATTATTAAGGTCCGCCTGTCAGGAGCCTCCAGAAATGGGCTAACAACCTTGCTGAAGGAGGGAGGGAGTTGAATACATGAAGGGGTGAAGGACAATCATCCGGGATGTCTTCATAAAGGTGACCTTGAAGCCGACAAAGGAAAAGAAGCAAGAGGAAAAGTCAGCTCATGTGACAAAGCCTGCTTCGAAATCCGAGAAGAAAAGGCCAAGGTCAGAAGACCCCCCCCCCAAAAAAAAAAACAAAAAAAACAAGCAGGTGCCATAAAAGTCAAGCCCCCCCCCCCCAAAGAGATATCCTATAAGGGAGCCTTGAGGCAAGGACTCGTGGTGAAGATTTTGTGGGGAAATCACACAAACACCTCAATGTGCCTGCACAGGACCCTAGCCAAGGATGGTACAGTTGGCAGATAAGCTTACTTACAAAAACAGATGGAAGCTTCACACAAGCAGAAGAAGAAACACTCTCTTTACAACACAAACTCACTCACGCTCAAAACAAATAAAAACCACAAAGGAAGAGTGGAAGGAGGTGGCTGCCATAAGCTGGGCACATGACAAGTTCAGCCCATACAAGGCACCAGGAATAGATGGACTATACACAGCGCTACTATGAAAAGGACAAGAGATTCTCATGCCATTCTTAGTAAGAATATTCAGAGCCTGCTTAGCGTTTGGCTGTATTCCCAAAAGAGGACAAGAGATACGAGTGGTATACATATCAAAAGTAGGATGACCTATCAACTACAAGCCTAACTCGTATAGACCATATAAAGGGTGTTCTCTTACCTCTACTGTGGACGACACTGGAAGACGAGCTCCTACAAATGTTGGAACAAGAAGGATTCTACTGCCTAGGTTATGCGGATGGCCTTGCATAGTAGTAAATAGCCGCCATGAGAACATCGTGATGGATCGTATACAACGAGCCCTCAATCTGGTTGACAGGTGGTGCAAAAGGGAGGAGTTTATCTATCAACCCCTATAAAACCATAATGAACTTCCATTCACAAGGAAGAGGACAACAGGAAGCTTAAAAACTCCAAGCCTGATTTCATTTTCCAAGGAGGCCAAATATCGAAGGATTACACTAGATCAGCGGGTCATGTGGAATTCACATCTAAATAAAACTACCCAAAGAGGGAAAATTGCCTGGGGAGGTGCAGAACGCTCTGCGCCAAGAACTGGGGTACTACCTACTACTATACCCCAAAATGACCCCTATGGCTATGTCCTAAGACCAATATTGACATATTGGTCGGTGGTGTGGTTGGACCAAAACTCCTCAGGCCAAAGCAATAAGGCTATTAAGTGGCACCCAAAGACAAGCTTGTCTCAGTGTTACTGCTGCCAAGAACACAATGCCAACTGCGGCCTTGGAAGTTTTGTTAAACCTCCCACCACTTCAGATTTTAATCTAAGAAGAAGCCAGAGCAGCAGCCCACTGGCTCATAAATGGACCTCATAAATGGAACCACATGCTAGGATAAGTCGTGTAAATAAACAATGGAAACAGGGAGGAGATACAGGCAGATGCCATTGTAGGTATGCCAATTGATGGCACTACTCCAAAGTATAACTTTACCAAGAAGGACAAAGTACTGATACCTGAACGGGAAGAATAGGCCAAAGGGACACTATTAAAGGCAAATTCCTACTGAAAACCAATACTGACAAGGGTACGGGAGGTGGGGTCTTCAGGATGTATCCCAAGACCGAACTGACGGTAAACCTAGGTAAGTATGCTACAGTTTTCCAGTCTGAAATAATAGCGATCGAACAATGTGCCAGAGAAATAAAAAGGCTAGGAATACATTCTCGGAAGATAGCACTCACAGCCATAGCCTCATGCGAGGCGAAGGCAAAGAGAGTTTGAAACTGCATGGAGGCCCTGATGGAAGTGAGTGACACTAACGACCTGACCCTGGCATGGGTCCCTGGACACTCAAAAACGAAAAGGTTGACATGTTGGCCAAAAAGGGAACCAACTTGGACTCTCTTGGCCCAGAACCCTACTGCGCCCGACCTCTGCATCTTACAAAAGAACTACTAGAAGGCAACCGCAACCGAGCCAGGATTCTGGTTGGACTCCTGACAGGGCACTGCCACTTAAGAAAGCACACGCACTGTATAGGAGTACAGACAGAAGAAACACTGTGCAGGTACTGCCAGGAAGAGGAGGAGACCATAGAACACATTGTATGTTTCTGTGAAGGTCTATGTAGGTGCAGGTTCTTGCAATTAGGACAAGAAAAACCACAAGCAAGATCCTACACCAAAGAACCGCTGGCAAAGCTGTGGAGGCTGGTTAATAACCTGAAGTTGGCCAGTGCGCTATAATTAACAGAGGAACACAATAGATCTATTTAGGTCAAGGTTCAGTAGGCTTTATGGCTCCCTATTTTATCTCTATCCCCCTATCCCATGGCAAGAAACCACGTCTGAACAACACTCCCAACTCATTGCAAAGGTTGGCCAAAGGGTTTGATCTGAACGCGTCAGAGACCGCTGGAAGACCTTAGTGCCTTTGCAGGCACGTTTTTTGGGCTGAAGAATAGTCCATGTAACCATAAAAGAAGGTCGAGCACAGCTGTGAGCCAAATATTTCCAGGAGGGTCTCCCTGTCTGCACCCCACGTGAAGTGTTCGATGAACTTTAACAATGTTATTAGTTTATTACTTCCCTTCACTTCGACGGCGTCAATCGAAGCTTGTGATCTAACATGAAACAGAGGAACGTCACCGACTACGTACCTTATCGTTCACCCCTCAGGCAGAGCTGCGGAAGGCTGTGGGCTCTCTTCAGCCTGCAAAAGTGGACGCATACGATTTTCAACGCAAAGAAGGCAAATACGTTTTCCTCTGCTCTTCCAACCACCTTTATCACTGACAATATTAGAATTATACTCTTTATTTTTAAATTTATGTAGAGATAGTAGGCAATTCCATATTTTAATTTTCAAATACTGATATACAATTAAATTATTATCTATTCCTTTTCTTTTTTAAGGATTGTTAATATTTTTTTCTGTTTTTCTTTGTACATAAATCATACCATCATTGTTATTATTTTTCTTTAAGTTACTATAATAATTTAATTTTTTGCAATTTTTTGTCTGCTAGTTTTTTTGGGTAATTATTTGTAGAAAGTTTTTATTAAATTGTTTATATTATTGCTACGAAAGATAATATCATTAAAATTTAATTTTTATCTACAAAATTATATAAATTTGTATTTGGATTTTTATACCAATCTAAAATGAACTTTTTATTATTTTTTACATTTGGAAATGGGATATAATTTTCTTTTTTTCCATTGTGGTCTTTATTTAATGATTTATGCTTCATTAAATGATTTTAAAACTTTTTCTTTATCCTGCTTGAGATAAAAAATCATACCGGCATTGTTAGTACTTTTCTTTAAGTTACTATAACAATTTAATTTTTTTTCCAATTTTTTCTGGTAGATTTTTGGGGGAATTATTTGCAGAAAGTTTTTATTAAATTATTTATCTTATTGTTAGGAAATCTAATATCATTAAATTTTAAATTTTTATCTACGAAATTATATACATTATTTTTTTGTTTTATTGAATGTGTTATTCTGTTGGTTGTATTTGAATTTTTATACCAATCTAAAATGAAATTTTAATATTTTTTACATCTACAAATGGGATATAATTTTCTTTTTCTTTTTTCATTGTGATGTTTTTTACATTATATGCTTCGTTAAACGATTTTAAAACTTTTCCTTATGGCACTGGCAAAGCTGTGGAGGCTGATTAATGAAGCTGACCAGTGAGCTATAAAAAAAAAAAAAAATAAATAAATAAAAAAAAAACAGGGGAGCACAATAGATCGTTTCAGGTCGAGGTGCAGTAGGTCTTGAGGCCGCCTCTTTTATCCCTATCCCTATAAAAACAAAAAGGAAAGCCAACAATTTGTATAAATTATTGAAAGGTTTGTTTAATTACATTTACACATTATGTAATATTTTATCTCCTGAATTATGTTTTTTTAATGTTAATCTATGTTTCATTTTTCTATGTAAAATTAAATGTTCTAATGTCACACTGAATATGGCCCTAAAATAAATATTTATTTGAGGTAATTAGTTTCAAAATTGTCTCAATCCATTTTCAAAATTTAATATTTTTTTTTACAGAAGACAAAAAATATTTTAGAGCCATGAATTATGGTTTAGATTTTGTAATTATTTTTTTTTTTTGGGAGGGGGGAAGAAAGACACATCTCCATACATTTAAGATTTAATTTTAAATATTGTATATTTGCATTTCCAGGTTGCAAAAAATTTTAAATTTAAATGTTGGATTGAACCAGTTTTGAAGAATCTGTGTAACTAACCAATTATTTTGGTAAAATAAGTCCAAATTACTCTTGATTTATTGGTTCAATTCCCATCTATTTCCATAAATCTAGTTACAATAAAAACAAAACTATATTCTTACTTCTTAAGTAGGAAAAAATTAAAAAGGAAATTAAATTTTTATTGGAGAAAATAAAAAATGCCCAGATGGTGAAGATTGGACTGAGCTGATGATTTAAGACCCATGAATTTGGTCGCATTTTTGTACTGGATTGATTCACTTTTGTTCCAAACAAAGCATAGAGAACTTTAACAACTTTCATTTGTTTTGGGCCAGAATTTCAATAAAATATATCAATTAAATGTGATTGATATGTTAAAGTATTCATAGCCAGTGACTATCGAGGTTTCTTTTTACAAACATGCAGTTTATTAAGGAGTGAGTATTTCCTTTCTATTTATATTTACTAAAGCATAATCTACTCAGCAATCTCAAATAAAAATAAAAATATTTATAATTCAAGTAATCAGCACTTCAACTTATTATTGGAAAAGAGTTAAATTATTTATGTTCAATAACAACCAATACACCGATACAGTACTGAAGGAGAAAACAGTTAAAATTGTTAGAAAATGATTGTTCTGAATTAGCAATTTTACCCCTAGGGCTACTGTTACTTATATATAATATTTATTACAATTAATTAAGGTTTTTTTTTAGTTGAGATAAAAAAGTCAATGGCACGAGCGGGATTTGAACCCACGATCTTCGGCTAGATACGCCGCTGCTCTACCACTTGAGCTATCGTGACCTTGATCCACTCGGACACTAACTTCCCATCTCAACCCCACCTTTTGAATTGAAGTGGATTTAGGTTACGATAGCTCAAGTGGTAGAGCAGCGGTGTATCTAGCCGAAGATCGTGGGTTCGAATCCCGCTCGTGCCATTGACTTTTTTTTATCTCAACTAAAAAAAAAACAACCACCTTAATTAATTATAATATATTAATTGGTCAAGCGGACCACGAAATTAGTGAATATACTATTTATGTTAATATGGGTCTAAATAATTGGTTTGACAAAATTGCCGGTCTAGAATAGCCATTTCATCCCAAATTATCTTATTTCCATTATTATTATTACATAATTGATCATTATTCTAATATTTATGTTATGTTATTTATGATGTTAAATAAAAGACAATGTAAATAATTGGTACTGCTTTAATATTAAAATATTTCTAGTTAATCAAACTTTCAAGAAATAAGACATTTTGCTGTAAGTGTTAGTGAGGATTTCTCTCTGTTATGTCTACCCAAATTCCACCGACAGGTACAAGAAATAATGTCTTTGGATCATACTGAAGTGGTGTTATCGTCTTCTTGTTCAAGCTCACTCTGTAATTCATCAGTATTTTGGCCAAACCAGTTTTTATTTCCATCCTCGCGAATCTCATTCCTAAATAAATAAACATTTAAATACTAATTTTTAAATAATATATTATCTACAGTACCGATGCAGATCCTAGGCCCATCGCCAAATGGCAGATAAGTCCCTTTCTTAATCATACTCTTGTTTTCCTCTGAAAATCTTTCAGGCATGAATCGCTCCGGATCAGGGAAGTGTGCACTATCATGGTGAAGTGAATAAATAGGAACTAAAACTCTACTATTTTTCTCTAAAACAACAGAACTATCTGGTATTCTATAAGGNTGTAAGCGACGCCCAAATTCTTCCAGTAATTGTATGTCGACTTGCCATAGTAATAAAAAGCTAGAAAGAAAATACAAATAATTAAAAATTTAACATTAAACAGATCAGTAAGCGACTCCATCGTATTATCTACTAGCTTGAAACTGACTCAGCTGCCGGTTTTAAAGCAAGTATTGTTGTTGTTCTGTCATAAAAGAAAATTTTTGCTTTATCGTCGTAGTAAACACAAGTTAATTGCTTAAACAGATAATATACTGCAAATGATGGGTAAAACTTCAAAGAAAACGAAAATTACTGTTGAAATTTTGTCTAAAAATATTGAAATATTTATGTAACAACCTACCTGATCTAATATAATATTATTATTGGTTTAAAAGAGGCTTAATCTATAGGCTTGGTAAAGAATGATTTTGCATTATTATAGGAGTAGACACACTCGATATTTGATAGTCTTCAAAAGTTTACCCAAAATTATAAAAGCAAATTTATATACATTTGTATAAATTATGTAATATTTTATCTCCTGAATAATGTTTTTTTTATGTTAATCTGTTTTATTTTTATATGTAAATTAAATTTTTTAATGTCTTACTGAATTTGGCCCCAAAATATGTATCATTTGAGGCAATTAGTTTCAAAAGTGGCTCAACATTTTCAAATTTTTTTTTGCACAAAAAAACATTTTAGAGCCATGCATTATGGTTTAAAATGTACAGATATTGACAGGCTGCATTTTAACCTTCAAATAAAAATTTGTACAATATATTTTTGTAGACACAAATTAATTAATTATTTTTGTTATTTATGCTAATTGTGGCAAAATTAAATGGTTTACCTTGATAGAGTTTGTTGATAAAGTAAAGAACACTTAAAATTTTCAGGTGATATTTTCACCCCGATTTCGTGGTGGCTATGCCTTAGATTTAAAAAAAAAAAAATGAGAACACTAAGTTTTTGCAGAAAGTGTGAAAAACTGGAATTTTTGTCAACTCAATAATTCAATTAACTAAAGTTTGATTGCACTGCCATCTTATATGGAAATAATTTAAAATTTTGTGCATATTAATTAAAAAATGTATCAATATTACACGTATAAATGTGCATCTAAAAAGCAATTCTTTCAAACAGCCTGTCACATCAACACAAAAATTACTAATTAAAAAAAAAAAAAAAAAAAAAAAACAGGTTTACAAATACTTTTGACAATGAAATGTCTTATTTAAATAAGGAGCCTCTGAATGACACATAGGTCCGAATAATTTTGTGGCATGAGCCACATTAAAAAAAAGAACCGCAATCTTGTGATTCTAGCGAAAAGCTACTCTGGGAAAACACCCAATAGGAAACGCGAACAAAAATACTACCAAAAACAAGTACAAGAATGTCCAAGACACCGATGCCCCTTTGTATCATTATATTTTTTATAATTTATAATTGTTACATAATTTATGTAAAGTTTGGAGCAAATAGTTCGTACCGATACAGTTTATTGATAAAGTCAAAAACACTTGAAATTTTCATGCCAGAAGTGACATTTTCACCCCCAATTTTTATATATAATCTCGTATATTCTATATTTTCGTTAGTTATGTATTTGCCAAGTTTCATTGTCTGTTATCAAGACCCTCCCTGTATTCTCTAGCTAAAATAAGTGAATAAGGATGATGAAGTCTGCTGAAATTAAAAGTCTAAAACTTTTATTCTCTTACTGCTTTTATAATAACAATAAAATTATAGTAATCAATTATAGTACATGGCAGTTTAGTTATAACATTTCATTTAATATTTGGACCTTAAATGAAGGAATTTTGTTAAGGAAAAGAACATTTTTTATTACCAACGATCTCAGATTATGTATGGTTCAACATTTGTGGAATAAAAACAAGCATTGTGGTTGTTACTGATCATTTTGGTCTGTACATCGTTGCTGGTCTGGTTTTGCGCACAGGCAGAGCAAAATTATCAGCAAGAAACATTACAAGCTCATTCTGCCTGGAAAAAATTCAGTAAAAATAGTAGATCTGGTTATTGAGAGATGACACGATGCCTGGAAGCACAGACTGAAGAGCTGGGAGACAAACAGACGTACCTTATGTATAAAAACACATTGTCTTAAACGTATGAAATGAAGATTGAAAAAACTATGGAAAAGTTTGTCTCCCAGTAGCTAAACATGCTCAGAGTCTGTCTCCCCCACCCATCCACCTTGTAGGCTGTATTGAAATAACAATTTTATTTGCAAATATATTTCGAATGTACATAAAATAATATCGAACATGAATAAATTCAAACGTAACATTAATTATTGCTGTGGACATCAACGTGAATGTGAAATTTACAGATTGGCATCGTCTCAACTTCAGCCGTCACAACCGAGTTGATGCCGAGATTTGCCAGCGCTCCACGAACAAGCCCTGACGTGAAAGCGATGTACAAAGGCGCTACGTCCAAATATTGATTCTTCGACGATATCTTGTCCATGAACCTGAAAGCATTATCCTGAAGTACGAAGACCCCTTTGTGGTTCGTTCTCAGGTTGTCGATGGGCTTCAGGTAAACCGCAGGCCACAGTTCTGTGCATATGTATTTGACGGTTTCGAGTTCGTCTTTAAACCTGGGCGTATCCTTGGTGATCCTTTCGATTATCCGGAAACCCGTGTTAAAGCCGAAATACTCCAGGGTTGAGAGATTGCCCTCCTTGACTCCGTGCTCCTTCACCTCAGTCTTCGCCACATAATTGACCAACTCCCCGTGCAACAATTCAAGGAGGATTTCGTCCGCGTACTGCATGACAAATGGTTTTCTCACTTAAAAATTTAATAATTCATCAACTATACGAACATCATCTTGTTTTGACGACTACAGGTTCAAACTTCAAACTTTCAAAGTCAAACTGGGAGGTTAACGACTGGTTCTCTTATCTTAGTCTTATCAGGACTCCTTATCATTCAATTCCATGTTTCTTCTTCCTTCATACCATTAATGTTACATATTCATTTACATTTTAATATTCTATGCCTTAGAGATTTTTAAAAAATGAGAATACTAAGTTTTTGCAGAAAGTGTGAAAAACTGAAATTTTTGTCAACTCAATAATTCAATTAACTAAAGTTTATGATTGCACCGCCATCTTATATGAAAATAATTTAAATTTATTAATTAAAAAATGTATCAATATTACATGTATAACTCTGCATCTAAAAAGCAATTCTTTCAAACAGCCTGTCATATGAACTCCAAAATTACTAATTAATTAAAAAAACAGACCTACAAATACTCTTGACATTAAAATGTACTATTTAAAAAGGGAGCGAACCAGCCAATGGTATGTAACAAGCATGTAAAACCATTCAAAATATCCTTGTTTTTGGTCAAACCAGACATCTTAGGAAAATATCTGTGGAAAATTTACATGATCATAAAATTTATCTTATTTTTTTGTTCATAGGCCTGAGTCTTTCCGATAGAAAACTTCACGGCCAAGTCGTGCCACTTAGTTGTTCACTTACACTCACTTTAATTTTTTTTCTCATTTAAGCGTCAAATGCAAGCAGAGAGGCACAGTCAGTATTTTTGCATCAAAATTCAAAGTGAAACTGAAGAAGACAAAAAAAGTATTTAAACATGTTTGCGAAGTGGTTTAATCAAAATCTAGGAATTCAAGACAAAGAAGAATATTAAAAAGGGAACAAAACATAGGGGAAACACCACTGTGTTTATCAGGAAAACATTTATTTTCAGGAGGCTGCTGTTCGCTTTTGCGAATGTTTTGGTGTCAGAATATAGTTGAAAAAGCTGTCTGCATCTTTTATGCGAGTGTCTGCTTTATAGAAAATTTAATATGAGGAAACTAATGGGAAAAGCGCTGGGGAAACAGCATTTGGAAGTTTCACTGTATTATCTTATGTTCAAACTCTAGAATTAATTTACGTACTGTGGTTGTTGTCTGAATGGACTGGTGGGGCTTGAGTACTCTTCTGATGAAGGTATCGTGGCTTCTTTTTTGATGCTGCTACAGCTGTTACTGCAGCAGCTGCAGCAGCAGTCATGGTTTGGGAAGGCGCAGCTGAACTATTTCTTTCCGGGCTCTGAACTGGTCTGAGTACCAGTCTGGACTTGTTGCCTCGTGCCGTTTTCAGTCTTCGCCCCTTTCGAGGTTCCATGATAAAAGTTAATATTCATAAGAAAAATATTATGTCGCGAGATCCATAAGTGCAGATGGGCAGGAAATACCAAAAGATTTCATGTACACAACTTGCAACACTTATACACAGAAGAGGACACAAAATAAGATGATTTTATCTGTGTAACTTTCAATTTCAGGAAATTTTGAATGATTTTTTTTTCTACTCGATTCATGTAAAGGAAATTATTGTTAAGCATAAAAGTAATCTATGCATGTATGTAATATATAATTGTGTATATACAGCGTATACTATTTAAAAGATTTAAAATCATTTATAATTGTTATTATAATTTTATTTTTGCTTAATCAGTTTATAAAAATGGTAAATTATGAACGTACAGGACTAATAAATTATTGGGGTGGTGGGAGAATGAATACACATAGATTGAAGAAAGAACCAACATATAGGAAAAATACTGAATTTGTTAACAAAATTTAAATTTAAAAATGTTATGTATATTTAGTTTCTGCAAAATATAGAGATGTTACTTATTTTATAAAACTATACTAAAAAATGAAATGGAAATAGTACTAACTACTACAATTATTGACTTACAAGGAGGTGGAGTCTTCAGGATGAGCTGAGGTTGTTGACCAGCCACATAGGTATCATATCATATCTGAACGACACATAGGTCACATTGCATATTCATTTACATTTTAATATTTTAATTTATTGATTTATATAAGCTCAAAACTGCACTTGTTGATATGTATGTACACATGTACCGAATTGAGCATATCACTTTTTGCAGTCAACCTGCAATTCTAGATTTTATAGTTTACAATAAATTACTGGCAGGACTCGAGAATCACCAACTTTAGGTGTGGGCAGTCAGGGGTACGATCTCGGTCTTATGCGTCTGGCCCCTGAGGTTGGGCTGCGGGCGTTGTCAATTGAGCATCCAATTCACACTCTCAGTCATTCTTAAATACGTTCTTTCCAATTTATTTACCATTCACTCAGAGTTGTTGAGTAGGTGTTTGATATTCCTCAATAACCCTGTTTTGTACATTTTTGTTCTTTTATGAGGGTTTGCGACAGCAGAGGTCATATCAACCCTCAGGGTGCTAGTGTTTTTGAAAAAAAAAAGCCCATTTGTAAGTCTGTCAGGTTCACATGGCCGCTGGATTCAAACCTGGGACCTTTACCTCACAGTGCGCTGTGTCAACACCTAAACTGTTATTGCCACTGACACCTCCATTGTATAATTTATTATATGTTTTACTATTTGTTGGCGCCAGCCATCTCATTTTTAAATATACTTTGTTTTGGATTATTGTAATCCCTAATCCTACTCCCACGCTCCTTGCAAACCCAGTCCTGTTCTACTCATACGAAAGAAAGTGTCCTTACGCCTCTCTTTAATCTCGTATGTTTCTCTCCTTTATTAATTTAAAAAGATTCAAAATAACGCGAATCTCCAAAAAACCCTCTGTGCTGCTGCATCGATCTCTTCCACCTGAATTCATCGGATATTCTGCGACGAAGTCAGAGGAATCGGGCCCGAGCTCCCTACACTTCGTGCAGCCGGCATCTGAAGGAAGGTGGTAAGTCCCCTATGAATTTCTCCCTTATTTTATTTTAATTTAGATTTTTCTTAAATTTATTTTATTAACATTTCATTTTTTTTAATTATTTTTTTTTTCTTACACGGCATTGGGCGTAACACTATTATTATTAATTTTTAAGGGTGTTTTAACAGCTAAGGTCATTTCACGCCCTAACATCCAAACCTTCTATCTTAGGTTAGCTATATCCCTTCTGAGTGCTATGAAGCTCTGACTCCAAACATTCACTCATAAACTTATTTATCCTAATTTTTTTTTTTTTTGACTGGGCTTTCCGACATCATTTCAGCCCCCAACTAAGTCTGTATTCTATTTACACTTTCAAACACTACATTCATACAAATAAATACATCCATACAATACACTCTTTTCGTTTGGTCGGTGGAGTACTTGATATTCCTCCACTGACCTATATTCAAACTAATCTAGATTGGGGTCGATGGAGTATTTTTATAAATACTCCGCCATCGACCCCGAACACACACTCATCCGCTCTCAACGTTCAAGGGGCGATGATGACGTTATATTTCACCCTCACCCCTCGCCATTCACGCTAATAAATACAGGCACTCAGATAAAACATAGACACACAACATATAAGACATATTACAATAAAAAAAACCAATTTCTCCTACAAATTGGAACAGGGGACTCTGAAACTCGCTGCAGTGCTCGAGTACCATCTTCAGATTGGATGGCATGCCTACATGCTCCCTGTCAAGGCATGACATGTTTCCAGTATGTGGGACACATCGAGCAACCTTTCTCTGTATAAGGGGCACCTGCACGGGCTTTGGCCCAATTTATCCTATTGCCATCCAAAGCTTTAATTTATTCTTTTAAAATTCTTAATTTGGAACGCCAAATGTATGCAAAAATCTCATTTTAAATTACATATAAAATTTATTCCTGTTTTTTTTATTAGAATTTTGTATTTTTGTTCCTTAATTTAAACATTTCCTATAGGCTTGTATGGCTAATAATTAATTAAGGTTTTTAGTTGAGATGAAAAAAAGTCAATGGCACCCACGATCTTCGGCTAGATACGCCGCTGCTCTACCACTTGAGCTACCGTGACCTCGATCCACTCGGACATCAACTTCTTATCTCAACCCCACCTTATGAGTTATCCCTCCTTTTTGCCATTTCCCTCGTGCCATTAACATTTTTTCATCTCAACTAAAAACCTTAATTAATTGTAATGTATTAATTGGTAAAGCGGACCATGAAATTAGTGAAAAAAATAATAATATTGGAGTCAGATTAGCAACAGTCTCAGCATGAGTATAGGCTCATACTTATTCTTTTATTCTGCCATTCAAATATGATAAATAAACTAATGCTACATAACAATAGTAATAATAATAATACTCTTTGTGTGTGTGTGTGTGTGTGTGTGTGTGTGTGGAGCTAACTTTCTTATTTAAATTGCGATTTTGGGCATTTCAGTTTATTACCCCGCAATTTGTATTTTCTTCCATTTCATGTTTCCGCTCCGGCAGCCTCAAAAATTTCTGAAAAAAAGAAGAAATCTTGCACGCACAACTCTCATTCAAACATTAGCAGGCAAACAATTTGGGAAAAGGCGTAAATCTCATTATAAATTCCAATAAATTTGAGAAAGCTGAAAAGTGCTCTTCGAAAGAATCACTGGGGACCCACCCAGTAACTCCTGTAAATCACTCGAAAGTTAAGCCTTTGCCTAAAAGTCGACCAAAATATGTTTTACGTCAGAATGATACGTTCTCCACTCCGCATACTTCGAGGACAAGTTGGAAAATTGTTGCCTATTAAAAGCCTATTATGAATTAGCCTGATTCGCCTACTCGCAATTAGATACTATTATTATTTTTATTATTATTATTTTACTATTATTTATTTTATATAATTAAATTTATTTTTAAGATATGTACAATGTAAGGGGGCTTAAAGCCCTGTTTGCACCTATAAAAAAATCAAAGACCTTCTTCCATATTTTTCACTCATAATTATCTTCATTCTGGTATCATCCGACTCCGGAAAATTGTTAATAACATTATTCAAAAGTTTCCAGAAATATAGATATATTCAGTAGTTCTTTACAAATTGTTATATCATATTCAAATAATTAGATTTGACAATTGACTTTTTTATTATAATTGGAAGTTTTATTTGTTTAGCAAAATTAAGATTTGTTCTTATTGCTTATTATATAATAAGTTAACGTTTATGTTTATTTTTATACAGTCGACTCGTTATAATTCGAAACTCAAGGGACCAAAAAATAATTTGAATTATCAAAAAGAAAAAAAAATGTTTAGATCTGATATGCATTTTTCCAAGTTATTACTTAATATTAACTAATTTTGTGGCCCGCTTGACCAATTAAATCATTACAATTAATTAAGGTTTTTTAGTTGAGATAAAAAAAAGTTAATGGCACGAGAGGGATTCGAACCCACGACCTTCGGCTAGATACGCCGCTGCTCTACCACCTGAGCTATCGTGACCTCGATCCGCTCGGACATCAACTCCCCATCTCAAAACTCATAAGGGTGAGGTTGAGATGGGGAGTTGATGTCCGAGCGGATCGAGGTCACGATAGCTCAGGTGGTAGAGCATCGGCGTATCTAGCCGAAGGTCGTGGGTTCAAATCCCTCTCGTGCCATTAACTTTTTTTCATCTCAACTAAAAAACCTTAATTAATTGTAAGTTATTACTTAAATTGTACATGTATAAAACGTATTAAAAATTAAGAAAAAAGTGGAAATAAATCAACTGTAAAATTGAACATTATTAAAAAAAATTGTGAAGTGGTTTTTGTTTCAATCCGGCGTGGTACCCTTTGTTTAAATGATTTTCCATAAAGTGACCAGTGCTGAGAACACATTGACAAAACACTGATCACAGAACATAACAAATTAGAGAAAATTTATAAAAAAACATTAAGCTGTAAGGGAGTAAGAAGGAATACGTGGAAATTTAGAGGAATATAACAAAGAAAAAGTACAAATTATAAAAATAGGAAGTGGCTCCATTTTAGCAATAGTGCGATTTTCCTTCCCCTGTTATGAAAATTATTTCGTATTACCAAGTTTATCAAAATATACAGAATTTTTTCGATTCACCGATGTGTCCTGATGAATTTGTACTATCAAGAAATTCGAAGTTTCAAGAAAATGTAAACTTACTGTTTAATAATGCCATATAATAAAACCGGTTCATTCATGTTATTTAATTTTTAGAGGAAAAAAAATGTAAAGCTGATACATGCAGCAAGGAATAGGCTGACCTAGGATTTTAACAAAATTTTCATACACAACAGTGGAAGTGGCACTGGGATTGACACCATTGCATACATCATTGATGTCAATCGAGAGTGTGAGCAGTCTTAGGACAAAATGAAATAAAACCCTACCTAAGAGTAAGCCATCATAAAAAGTTAAAAATAAATGAGATGGCTACAAAAATGTCTGAAATGAAATTAAAAGTAAATTTTGACAATTAAAAATAACAAGAAAGTGATGAAAGAATGATCACCCTGAATTTAACAGTTATGGTATACAGATAGATATAAAATGAAACATTGATTGGGGGTAGGGGTCAAATGCCCAAATTTTGACCTAGCAAAACCACTACACCCCATAAAATTTTCTGAGCTAAGATGCAATAGAACTTCGTTAAAAAAAAATTAAAAGGTGCACAGATGTTCTCAGACAGCCAAGCAGCACTGAAGGCTTGAAACTCTCCTGCATACAATACAAATCTGGTCTGCTTCTCTTCTCCTTCTAATTTCAAAACATAAGTTACTCTGGTGGAGTAGTTCGGGACACAAGGTGATTGAACCAGTTAACAAAATACCAAAATCAAGAGCAGCCCTTACACCTTTTGCAAAAGCATGTTACAAGTGGAATTGAACTGGGTGGAGAAAGAAATGACGATGATGGACGAAGTCACCAGGTGCAAAATAATCAAAGTTCTTCAACATCCCAACCAGGAAAAGAAAAACATCTCAGTAGGCTAGAGTTAAGGAAAATAATAGGCCATTATACTGCCAATAAATTTTTTTTTAAAGTTAAATTTATTGATTAAAACTGGTCTTATTAGACCAATAACCATGGTTTTCCTCATCAGATATGGGATTATGCGTTTTTACAGCAGCATCATAAAATTCTGGATCAACAATCACGTGGCATGTAGAACAAGCAAGAGAGCCTTCACATGCACCTTCAAGCAGATCTGGATCACTTCTGTGGGCTAAATTAAGCAGAGTTTCTCCCTCTGCAGCTTCATAGCTTTTCTTACTCCCATCAGGTAAAACAAAAGTAACAGATGGCATATTATTCCTATTAAAATCCTTACTAATTCCTCTGTATTCTACAGGTAATAACTAATATTTGCAAACTCTTTGCAATTCCAGGGCCTATTTTTTGTCATCCAAGTACCCCTTTCTTGTCATTCAAGTAGCTGACTACTTGGATCCAGATTGGATACTGAGTTGGTGAGTATAAAAGTATAGCTTCTACGTCATACCGCCGCGTATCTCAAAACATAGATTCCGCTAACACGTAGCGGGATGACGGTTGTCGTTTAGCTACAAACATTAAGAAATTTACCAAATAAAAAAAGGCAAAAGAAGCCCCATGGTGGTTGGCTATTTACTATGTACTAAAATATCGGCGTTTTTTTAAATTCCAAGACGCTCGATTAAGAGCGATTTAGCTGCTTTTAACTTGCAACTAACCCACACCGCAAGTGTTTAAGAAATTTACTAAGCAGGAAAAAAGGCAAAGAAAACCCAGAGTAGCTAGTATTCAAATTCTCCCTTGTCAACGACATTTTTTGCTGTCTTAAACGCTTTGTAAGCGCGTTTCGGCTTATATAGGTAACTAGAAGTTTTTAAAGACATGCGATGCACATAATGCGAAAAATTAAACATGAGACGCCAAATACCCTAAGTTTTTTGTCATTAACCTGCACAGATTGCGAAGATAAATAAATAGCTCCAGTTTCATGATAAGGGGGCTGGTGGAGTTTGTCAAGGAAATTTTTTCGTTTCTACTGAATGACAGTTGTGACCTATGCAAGTCTGTTGTAGTTTGTACGCTATCTTTATAAAATGGTTCGCATAAGTTATCTAGCAGTGCAACTAAACAAATACAAAAATCAAAACGTCGCGGTTTTTGGTCTTGGTAAAACTGGTTTATCCGCCATTAACGCTCTGATAAAGAGTGGTGCGAAAATATATGCATGGGACGATTATAAAGAGCAAATAGCAAATGCAAAAATGATGTATAAGGAGTATAATTTTATTCATCCCAAGGAATAAATTGGCATAAGATAAGAACATTGGTTTTAAGCCCTGGAGTGCCAATTTCATACCCAGCACCGCATTGGATAGTAAAACTTGCAAGAAGCTTTAATTGCAAAATAAAATCGGATATTGAACTATTTCTTGAAGCTAAAACTACAAACCAGCATCACAGGAACAAATGGTAAATCAACCACTACATCACTAATAGGGCACATATTAAAATCTGGGAAAAAAGTAGCTATTGGCGGAAATTTAGGTGTTCTTGTTTTGGATCTAGAAAGAGATGCAGAAATTTATTTAATTGAATTTTCCTCTTTTCAACTGGAGCTGATGAATAAAATTAACGTGGACATTTCAGCACTGCTCAATATTACACCAGATCACATAGATAGACATGGAAGTATGGAGAACTACATAGCAACTAAATTAAAACATAAATGGTAGTGAGGTTGCCATAATAGGATGTGACAATGAGATTGCTGCTGACATATTCAACAAATTCACTGGAAACAAAATTCCAATCTCAGCTTCGATGTCATCCTCTTTGTCATTCCAACCATTAATTTTACAGTAATATCATAGAATAAATAAATGTTTACATTCTTATAAACCCGTTGGTACAATAAGATTTACATTTCACTATTCACTATTCACTTTTAACTACACAAGTTCATATGACTTTGATCTTTTTAATCTTCTGACCATGTTTCGGTTATGTAAGAGTTTGGTCGCTTCCACATTCTCGTGCTGGCTGAGGGGAGCCTGGTGTTTGGCGGCAAATCTTTGTATTTCTGCCGTGACTTCAGGGATCTTAAGACCCCTATGTAAGTCTTTATTCCTTATGTGCCAAGTTGCATTGAGCATGTTACATAAGATTTTATTGCTGTGTTTGGTACAACCCCATTGTTAATACCATATGTCCATAATATTTTATTTTGTATAGCAATGTCGGAGCCACATCCTATCAACCAGTATAGTTGTCTATATCTTAATCCTCTTTCTGTACTTTTTTTTTCACGTGTTCTTTCCATCTCAGCTTGGCATCTAAGGTCATTCCCAGATATTTAGCTGTATTGCTGTATGGTATAGTAGTTCCATCGATTGTGAGCGGCGGAACATGGTCCACCTTTTTGTTTGTAAAGATTAGATGAACTGATTTATGTTGATTTAGCTTGATTTTCCATTTTTTTGTCCATTCGTTTATCTTATTACATGCATTTTGGAGGATTTTGGTTGAGTGGGTGATAGTCGGTCCTAGTGATATCACTGCTCTGTCATCTGCAAACGTTGCAATTTTTACTCTATTTTTAGAAAATCACTGGTGTATAACAAGTAAAGCAGTGGACCTAATATGCTACCTTGTGGCACTCCTGCATTTATTGTTTTTAATTTTGAATTGTTTGACTCTAAACAATCTGCCAGTAGGTAGGAACTGATAATATCGACATAATGCTTTAGTAGCATATCTTTTAGTTTACTGATGAGTCCTCCGTGCCAGACCTTGTCAAAAGCTTGTGAGACATCAAGGAAGATAGCAGAACAAATTTGTTTTTCTTCGAGAGATTTTTCTATTATGTGCGTTACTCGTTGAATTTAGTCTATTGTTGAGTGTCTTGTTCAGAATCCAAATTGGTGGTCAGGAATGATTTTCTTTTTTTCAGCGATATGTTTTATTCGTTTTAATAATAACTTTTCGTAGAGTTTACACACTGTTGGTAGTAGCGATATTGGTCTATATGATTTGACCTCGTTCGCCGGTTTTCCTTTTTTTTTTTTATCATAATGACTTCTGCGAATTTCCAGATGCTGGGATTGCAAGTCTGATTGCAGCATTAAATAGTATGGTAGTTTAACTATACCCTTTTTTTGGCAATTGTTTTAGTATTTCTCCAGTGATAAGGTCATATCCTGGAGTCTTTTTAGCATGTAAATTTTTAATTTCTTGTGCTATTTCTTTAGGTGAAACTAGCTTTATATTTTCTTCGTGGTTGTTACTTCAAGTAAGCTGCTATTGATGATTTCATTTGGTTTGAAGATTTCAGCAAGGTAACTAGCAAACAATTCGGTTTTTTCTCTGCTATCTCTCGCCCAAGTATCATCATCTTTTTTTAATGAAGGAATTTGGGCGATTGGTCTTTTAATGTTTTTTATGGTCTTCTTCAGCGAGTAGTCAGTGGCTTCGCCTGGAGTTAGGTCTTCTAGATAATTTGTGATTGAGTCATCATGTAGTTTTTTTATCTTTTGTTTAAGTTTTTGAGACATATTGTTAAGAATGTTTTTGTCTACAGGGTCTCTTGATTGTTGCCATCTTCTTCTAGCCTTTCTTTTCTGATTTATTGGTTCTTTAATTTCCTTGGGGTAGTTGAAGCCAATTGTTTTATGGATAGTCTGTCTAGTATTACACCATACTGAAGTCATGATTGAGGTGAACACCTCTGCTTCATTATCTAATTGTTCTTTCGTTTTTAGAGGAACATTAAGGACTGTTTTTGCATCCACGTCTAAGGCAAAACTACTCTAGTCAGTATAACTGCTAAGTGATCAGAATTTAGATCAAAGTTTTCTGTTACTTTAATGAAGTTAGGAGAAACTTTTTTGCTAATAAAAAAGTCTAAGAGATCAGGTATTTTGTTGGTCTGTTGCCAATAAAAAAAATGGTAAAAATTAAGATTTACTGTAACTCCATGTGAGTGCAAAGCATTAACCTTGGTACAGCCATTTCAGCAAAGAGGAACCTTGGAAAGTACTCATCTACCGTAATGGGTATAGAAATAAAGAAGGAAAAATTTCACAATAGATCTTTTAGGGTAGCATTGAAAGAAAATTAGACTAGTCACGAGTGACCTCAGGGGAAAAATATAAATTATTGGATTACTTTAATCCAAAAATATACTTTGTACAATTTCGTTAAAGATTTTCGTATGGTAGAGTCTTCAAATCATTATGGTAATTTCGTCATGTTAGGCTGCTTATATAGTTTTGTTGCATTTAGTACTTTTGGATCTCACTGGACAGAAAAACCATAGCGATAGACTTTTAAAAAATCTTTAAAAAATCTGGCTTTATCATGCTTTGGCTTGACTTCTTTGGCTTCTTGTTTTCGTGTGTGATTTGTTGCTTCTTGTAATCTTGCTGAGGTGAAAACTAGTCTGCAAAAGAGGTGAACGTGGGACATGAACATTGTTCAACATCTATGATGGGGGAACGAATTTGTCATTCACGGATCCACTAGCGGATTTTCGGCAGACACGCAAGAACCTTTTGTCCATTATTTGAAAATTTCAGCCCAGTTACATTTTATATTTTGTGAATTTCTAATTTCAAGGTCTAGACCATTTTGAGGAACAGCTTTTGGAGCAATATTTACTTTGGACGATTTTTTTTATACTTAAAACATCCGGACTTTAAGACAGTCATAGAAACCGCTGAGGGTTTGGCTCTTTTCAAAATAAAGGACGTCACTCATGAAAAATCGCCCCTCGACGACCCGGGGTCAAAGAGAGGCGGGGCGTGGGCTCGGCAACATCTATGTCAAGGTATCGCCAAGTCACATTTCCCTCTTATGTCACACGAACAATAAAAATTACCTATGACGAATACTGGAAAAGACGAATTTTGATTTATAGCGACCTTAATCAAGGAATGTCAATTTCTTATCGACTCCATCGTCCGTCTAGTTAATTAAGAATTATTTTCATTGTAAAATTGGTATATCACGTGCTGCAATATATTCTTTTCGTAGATAAATAGTTGTAGTCAGGTTTTTCTCGTTAATTTAAGGCATTTTATTGTCTTCGACACAAAATTCGACAACACCTAAAAAAATGTTCACAGCCGCAGTTATCTAAACCATATAAAAATCTAAAATGGCGTCAGACCAACCCAACAAGGATGCAAGCAGGCCAAAATGATCCGTAACACCAATTTTCGAAGGTTTCAGACCAAAGAAGCAACAAGAAAATATGGTTACAGCGGTACTATATATATTACGCAGGGCGGGTGACCAGGACCCGAGGGGTTAAAAGCCTAGGTAGGCCCGTACCCCATCCCTAAAAGGTCCGGGACCTGGTCGGCTCACGAGTCCTGCATAAACCTTTTGGACCTATTCACAAACCCCAAGATTTTGGACCATTTTATCTTGGGGAGTGTTTTGGTTATGTCCTCTCCTTCGAAACTTTCAATTCTTTCCCTAGCATACCTATCACATTATGCAAGGTAGTGTCGAGCCGTTTCTTCCTTTGTTTCACAGAAGCGGTCTGGTAGAGTACTCATTATGAAGAGGTGTCTTCTCAGTAGGCAGTGGCCCGTCAGAATACCTATCAGCCTCCTAATTACCCTCCTAGAGTTAGAGAATAGCCATTTCGTTTCTTTTGGTTTGATTTCCTTCAGAAACTCCTTCGATTGCCTGTGTCCGGGAGACATATTCCATTCTTTAAGGAATTGTTTCATGCCCCAGCAACTAATACTCTCTTTCGCTGTGCTTATAGAGTGGGGTAATACCGATTGTGGCCCGACAAACGCAGTATTTGATCCTTCTTTGGCCAGGCTGTCCGCCTCTTTATTATCACAGTGCCCCTGAGCAGGTATCCATATGAGGGTTACCCTATTCTCGTCCCTAGTAGTTATCCTATTGATAAGTTCAACGGTTTCCTCTACCAGCCTAGATGTAGATAATTCTTTTTGTAATGACTTAAGACTGGCCTGACTGTCGGAAAAAATTCTAATATCTTTTCCCTTAGTATTATTATCCATGAGTGTTCTACAGCAAACATTGATGGCCCAGACCTCAGCCTGAAAGATTGAGGTGTTATTACCAAAAGGGGAGGAGATGCTGATTACTAATTTGTGTATGTGTATACCAGCACCGCTTCCCTTATCCTTAATGAGTGAGCCATCGGTGAAGCAATCTATGCTATTATGGTCATCATCCGCATTATAGTTATAATCACATGGAGTAACTACCTTAAATTGTTTTTTCCCCAAAGGTGTTTTAACCTTTTTGTCGCTAGCACTTATTAGTTGGTTATTAACCTTACTCAGTAAATGTAGAATTTTCGAGTGTCCTATATTGTTTCCCTTATGATTCCAGCTGCCTTCACTAATTAATCTATAGCAGGTTAGTACTCTAACCTTGAACTCTATGTGTAGAGGTGCAGTATTGGTTATCATTTCTAGTGCTAGGGTAGGTGTAGTGGGAAATGCTCCCGTCATCATCATACAACCTAGTCTTTGAAATGATCTTAGTTTGTTAATAGCCCCTTTTATTTTCTAGCCCTTTCCACCATACTAGGGCTGCAAATAGAAATCTCGGTAGTATAATTACTACAGCGGTACTACAGCAGTTTGCTAAGAAAAATTGACGCAGAGATCAAGCCTTTTAATTTTTACCTTTGATATTGTTTGTTTGATTCAAATTTGTTCTTAGATACACTAGACTATCTTAGTCAATGGGTATTACCAAGCGATTATTTAATAATAAATTGAATGTGGTGATTAGTGACCGCTAGTCAATAATTATTCTCACACAACTCAAGAGGGCACTCTCAACACACACGCAAGAATGGTTCATTTACGCAGAAAAACACTTTGAGCCCTGAAGATGATCTCAACAAAGATCGAAACGTTTTTTGTAAATTAACCGTTAGGTTCCATAGGTCGCAGTATTTCGCCAGTCTTTTAATTGTAGAGAGGAAACGTAATCCGCAAGCAAGACCACATCGTCCGCGTACATGAGGGTTATATATACGAGTTGCTAACCTTGATTGCATTCAAAGATGTAGGTAAATCATCAATAAAAATAGAGAAGAGAAGTGGGCTAAGAGTACAGCCCTGCCTTACGCCTGATTCCACGCGAAACCAGTCTGAAACGCCTGTTTTCCCCCGTAGTGATCTTTTGCCATAAACGGATTTAATTATATGGATTAACTTAGAAGATATGCCAAGGTTATAAAGTTTTAATATCAGTGCTTGCCACGATCAAAAGCTGCCTTAAAATCGACAAAGAAGCAATAGAGTTTTTGTCTTCTTTTCATCATTTTTAATTTTATGATATTAAGTAAAACAAATATGTTATCTATTGTTTAGAATTCGAATTAGTAACTATACTAGATTAAAGTTCAAGAACATAATGTTTAATTCGTTAATGTTTACATTTGGTTGGCGTTGGTAAGTCCCAATCGACCTGCAAATCAGATTTGTGGAGTACCCCTATACGCTTAAAAAATTCTTTGACAGCATTATGTATTTCCTCCTTTATCCATTCCATGTTAGTATTTTCATGTAACTCAGTCAGCCTTAAATTTCTGGCAGATGCGGTGGCCAGTCGCGAAAATTTATTTTGCACCACTTTGAACTTATTGGTGTTTGGCTAGTAAAATTCCGTACTGGGCATGGTTATAGCAACGTAGGCTTATTTATTTTTATTTTTTTTAACGAGGGTTCGCAACAGCAGAGGTTATATCAACCCTCGGGGTGCCGGTTTTTTTTTTATAGCCCATTTGTAAGTATGTTGGGTTCAAATGCAGGGCCGCTGGATTCGAACCCGGGACCTTTACCTTACAGTGATGAGCGCCATGTCAACGCCTAAACCATTGCGGCCACCGACGCCCTACAACTTAGGCTTAATTTCAGTCTTAAATATTAGTAATTGTTGATGCTATTATTCCAGATTCTCTCCTGAGCAAAGGGAAAAGTAATTGTATCGCCGCTTTGGATTTGCACACAAGATTGTTTATGTGTGTGCCAAAATTTAATTTCGAGTTCGATGTAGGTTGATGTAGGTTACCGTTTTTGACCAATTAATAGACTTTCCCTCGAGGGAAATATTATGGGAGAGCATGGGCCTATTTTTGGTGAACGGAATGCAGCTCGTTTTGGATGTATTAATTTTTAGCTTTCGTGTGGTGCAAAAACGCTTGCACTTTTTCGAGCTATTTTTAACAATAGCACCAATCCTCTAGGAGGAACAGTAAAACGCAATATCATCGGCGTAAAATGGTAGTGGCATTTTGGTTAGCTTACTGGCACCTTTAGGTTAGGCAGAGCATTTAGAAAAATGCAAAAATTGTCGGATCCAGAATTGACCCTGGAGGGACATCAGCTTTAAGAGTGATATGTGAAGATAGTAGGACGAAGGGCAGGCTTAATTGCAGGTAAAAGTGCACCTTAATAACTTCTTGATTATACAATTTGGAAAATTACACTCAAGCATTCTGTAAATAATTCCATCTCGCCATACGGTGTCAAAGGCTTTTTCCATATCAGTGGGAACAAGTCCTGTATGTTTTAGTTAAAAACCTTCAGTGACGTGATTTATACCCTTGCAAGTTGACCTACTGTGCTAAGCGGCTACTTTACGCAGAGTAGCTAAATGAGTTTCCATCTTGGATAAACTCGACGGAAGTTCTTGTGCCCGGTTAAAAAAAAAGAAAAGTATGTTAGTTTAGAGACTTTCCAGCAATTCGGTTTCCTTAGATATTTGGTAGAGTCCAGGTGACTTTCGTTCCACGTGATAGAATGATTTCGCAATCACGTGGAACGAAAGTCACCTGGACTCGACCATCTAAGGAAACCAAATTGCTGGAAAGTGTCAAAAGTAATATAATTTATTTTTACCTTAGAAATAAATAATAATGATAATTCACTAGTTTTAGTGGTCCGCTTGACCAATTAATGTATTTCAATTAATTAAGGTTTTTAGTTGAGATAAAAAGTCAGTGTCACGAGCGGGATTCGAACCCAAGACCTTCGGCTAAATACGCCGCTTCTCTACCACTTGAGCTATCGCGACCTCGATGCACTCGGACACTAACTTCCCATCTGAACCCCACCTTATGAGTTTTCCCTCCTTTTTGCCATTTTTCAAATGTCGTGTAATCTTTTTGATTCTTGGGGACAAATGAAATGGCCACGGAGAGCTTTAGTGAAGGTATATTTCATTTTAAACTTATTACATTCACTAGTTTTCGTGGTCCGCTTGATCAATTGAGATGGGAAGTTGGTGTCCGAGTGGATCGAGGTCACGATAGCTAAAGTGGTAGAGCAGCGGCGTATCAAGCCGAAGGTCGTGGGTTCGAATCCCGCTCGTGACACTGACTTTTTTATCTCAACTAAAACCTTAATTAATTGAAATAATAATAATTTCGATTAATTATTCTTTTTATGTAAGGTCTTGGTTGAGATGAAGAAGTTAGTGACACGAGCCGGATTCGAACCCACGACGGCCTAGGACCTCTTGAATTTTTCTCTCTTTTTTGCCATTTTTCAAACGTGGGTTCGAATCCCGCTCGTGACACTAACTTTTCCATCTCAAGACCTTACATAAAAAGAATAATTAATTGAAAGAAGTAATTTGGTAATTATACCACTAAACATAATGAAAATAATAATAAAGTGAATAATATAATAATAAATTAATAGTTTCTCTTGGGACAGGGATAGGTGGACAAAAATATAACGCGTGCTTACTTTAAAAAGTTTTTTTTAAAAAAAGTAGTAAGTAAGTTAAAAATCAAAATTTAAAAAATTTTAAATTTTAAAACGAACGTTATTTTTTTATTTACCCGTATAACAGAATGTGTGTGATATCAAACCAATGAGTTGTTTTGTATTGGATTTGATTCTCCCATTTCCTCGTTTCGAAAAAAAAGTTTTTAGATTACAAAAGAAATCAATAAATAATTATCTAAAAAAAAAACAAATTCAAGATAACGTCTAAACAAAGGGTAAAGGAAATTTCAGTTTAAAATTTAGTCTGTGTGGTGTTTAGTGACCGTTAGCCAAAGATTATTTGGAGACCGTGAAATGCGGTCTGGTGTGAAGTAGGTTTAAAAAAAACATTTTCTTTATCGTGCGACGTTTCGACCTTTATTGAGGTCATCTTCAGGGCTCAAAGTGTTTGTTTTTATTTGTTGTCATTTTTATGTGTCGTGGGCACTCTCAACACGACATAGAAAACAAACACTTTGAGCCCTGAAGATGACCTCAATAAAGGTCGAAACGTTGGCAGGATAAAGAAAATGTTTTTCTAAAACCTACCTCACGCGACACCGCATCTCACGATCTCAAGTAGTGTTAAACGTTTTGCATAAGGAGGGGAATAAATGAAAATGGTTTAAACCGCGATTTCCTGGGTTTGTTATTTTCACGTTTTTTTCCTCACTGGCAGTTATAATATACGGGCGATATCGTCCATGAAGTGGACCAGATTCGGAAGATTTCAAGTACGCATGGATTGAACGGCCGTTTATCAAACGCCGATACCTGCATCGTATATAAAACAATCTTCACGACAAATTTGTCAGTCACCGTGCCAATAACCCTGCGACCATGCTGTAAGTTTTAAGGGTGAATGTTTGAGAAAGAGGGATTTTCGAGATGGAGTGGACTAAATTGGGGTTCGGATGATTAGAGCCTTTTCCGACATCAATTTGTCTCATTTTATTTTTTCTTGCAAAAGATTCCGTTCTATTATTAAATAAATGATTTATTTTAGTTGAAGTTTGATTATTATTGTTTTATTTGCAAGTTTTCTTTTTTATTCTCACGCAGACCAACGTAATTCGGCAAAAAATCTTAATTTTTTGTGATCACCTGTTTGTATTTATTAATGTATATGTTTGTAGATTCTTGCTTAAATGTAATCATCACCTCTCACACTCTTTCTGTCTCACTCTCTCACTTTCTTCACTCTCTCTGTATGATAGTGATTTTAGTTAGCATGCGTATACAATGTATGAATACATAATTCAGTAGATTCATATGTGAATTATCGTGAAAAGACTGAATTATTTCAATTAATTATTTTTTTAAAGTAAGGTCTTGGTTGAGATGAAAAGCCGATGGTCGTGTGTTCAAATCCCGCTCGCGAGACTAACTTTTTCATCTCAACCAAGACCTTACATAAAAAGAATAATTAATTGAAATAATTCAGTAGTTTTATTTATTTTTATTAGGTTTCGTGGTCCGCTTGACGAATGAATTCTTTACAATTAATTAATCTTTAATTAAGGTTTTGGTTGAGATAAAAAAAAGTCAGTGTCACGAACGGGATTCGAACCCACGACCTTCGGCTAAATTTTTCCCTTCTTTTTTGCCATTTTTCAAATGTTGTGTAATCAAGATTCGATTCTCGGCGACAAATGAACGGTTTTTTATCTCAACCAAAACCTCAATATATGATTAATTAATTGAAAATAATTTATTTGGTCAAGCGGAGCACGAAACCTAATAAATGTAATAAGCAAAAATGAAGTATACTTCACTAAACCTCTCCGTGGCCAATTTCATTTGTCGCCGAGAATCAAATAGATTACACGACATTTGAAAAATGGCAAAAAAAGGAGGGAAAATCAAAAAGGTGGGGTTGAGATGGGAAGTTAGTGTCTAAGTGGATCGAAGTCACGATAGCTCAAGTGGTAGAGCAGCGGCGTATTTAGCCGAAGGTCGTGGGTTCGAATCCCGCTCGTGACACTGACTTTTTTTATCTCAACCAAAACCTTAATTAAAGATTAATTATTTGAAAATAATTCAGTAGATTCATATGTGAATCATCTTAGCAAAATCTCTCCTCTCTCTCACACAATCACTTGTTCCTTATTCACTCACTCTTGTCTTTATTTTTGTGTGTTTAGTTAACATTTGTTACATAAATAAACATATTCTATATATTTTATATATAGACACATATGTGAATCATCTTAGCAAAATTTCTACTGTCTGTCTGTCTGTCTCTCTCTCTCTCTCTCTCTCTCTCTCTCTCTCTCTCTCTCTCTCTCTCTCTCTCTCTTTCTCTCTTCTCAGATAATTACATACACACATGTTTTTGTAGCTGTTTTAGATTAAGAACAATTGCCGTGTTCCTTTGCGTTGCTGTCTTACTGGAATTATCAGAGGCGGACGTTTTAATTAATCAACGTAAGTAATTTATAATAACAATTTGTTCTATTATCGCTCTAATTTTACGCCTATTGTTTTGTTATGTAATTTTAAGTGATTCTTGAACTGCCACTGGGCCCGTCTGCACTTGTGGGTTTCGATGTCACTCAAACGCATTTCGGCTCTGGGCTTGGTTCGCTCTCCGTTCCCCACTGAAGATGGCCACCGAATGCCACTCAACCGATTGGTATAACAATATCCACTACGCGTTATTCAATAAATAGAAGTTCCTTCTTGAGCACAAAGGAATTATTTGTGACTTTAGATCATTATTTTAGAAAATGTTTTAAAACCATTGGTTCAAGGAGATAGGCTATGTCTTGCCAATCTTCTCCGAGCTGTTTCAAAAGACCTGTATGTGATGGTCAGGACTTGATTTTAATGTTTGTATTAATGAGATAACTGTCATCCTTGAACGAGGACAGGAAACCCGCAGGTGAATCAGAAATGACATATCCTTTCAAAGGAACAATTACGTACTACCGGCTCAATATGCATGGGTTTCCCCCAAAAATAATATCTTATACTTAAAAACCTCAAAAACGAACGAACTGTAAATAGAACTTCACTTTTTCTGAGAATACATGGCCGGACCTCGCTCATTCTGGCACAATCTATTTGGTCTAAAAACAGACAAATCAAAGCTGTATTAAATTGAGTACAATTAATTCATTTGTCAACAAATGAGAATATTTTATAAACTAGTAGTGATAGGTGGTACATTTTCATAATTTATGTTAGATACAGTGAATAAGGAATCGGCCAATTTGAATTTAGTGAAATTTACACTAGGTTGTTAAAATGATTTTTTGGGCTCAATTCAAATTTTTTTTTGAGTGATAATTTTGCATAATCGATTTTCTGTTACCAGGAGTCCGCATGGGTTGCGTTAGGTTAGGTTAGAGTTAGTTTAGGTTAGGTTAGGTTAGGGTAAGAGTTTCCATGATGAAGTTTTAGCTGAATGTAGAATATTTATTTATTCCGTAATAAAATAATAAATTTATATTTCAAAAATACATAATAAATAATACAGTCCTGTACATCTTAATCATAATTTTAATAATTAAAAGTATAATAATATTTAAAATAAAAAGTTTTGTTTTAAGGTGATGATTCGTTTTTCGACCGTTTTACTGGATTAACATCGCATGTGAGGAAAGCACGGAGCAGACAAAATGAGGAAACTAAGGACGATGCTTACGAAAGCGGAAAAGAAGGTTATGATGGCAGCCAGTATGTTCAAAGATCCAAGGAAGGACTTCAGGTCAGCGAAACAAAGAGACACGAGACAGACTCAAATAATCAAAATTCACGCTCTCGAAGAAACGAGGGTAAGGATCAAGGCGAAGTAAACAACCAAACGGATAAAAATCAAGACAGCGATACGAACAGAAAAGATAACACGGATAAACAAACATACAACACTTTATTAACTGTTCTGCCTAGCGGCGGTCAGGGAAATAAAGGAAAATGGAGTTGTACTTTGTATCGTTGCAGGCCAACTAACGTGACGAATAAAGATCAAAGAGGAAACGGGAATGCCAGGATTTGTCCTTTGGTATTAAACCTGAGGGATCACGGATCATTTGCCAGGCCTTTTCCAGTTTTTGTGTTTAGAAACGACAAACCGGAAAATCAGAAAACTAATAGTGCACCCACAGACCAGGTAAACGAACAGACGGATGACGGAAAAAGTATGGAAGATAAAAGACATCAGGGTGTCCAAACATTCACGGGGCCGATGATTTTCGCTCCTTGTCAAAACTGGTTCAACCAAGGAAGACATTTTTACACCGGGAATCCTTTCAGCTCCAACCGAGGCCATAACCCGAGCGTCGCCATTTCAACGTACAGGACAAACGAACAAAATGAAGAGGAAGTATTAACTTTATACAAAGATAAAGACCAAAATGGCTCTAGCGTTCAAACAGAGAATCCCGTTCCTCATCAAAACTTGATCGCACCAGGCGCTGTCTACACGTTGAATCCTTCCAGCTTCGGCCCAGGCCAAAGCCCAAACGCCGCTTTTTCCACGTACAAGGCAATCGAACATACAAAAGAGGAAATATCTACTATAGACAAAAATAAACTGCAAAATGCGGCTAGCGTCCAAACAGAGAATCCCGTTCCTCATCAAAACTTGATCGCACCAGGCGCTGTCTACACGTTGAATCCTTCCAGCTTCGGCCCAGGCCAAAGCCCAAACGCCAACCCAAACGCCGCCTTTTCCACGTACAAGACAATCGAACATACAAAAAAGGAAATATCTACTATAGACAAAAATAAAATGCAAAATGCGGCTAGCGTTCCCTCATCAAAACTTGATCGCACCAGGCGCTGTCTACACGTTGAATCCTTCCAGCTTCGGCCCAGGCCAAAGCCCAAACGCCAACCCAAACGCCGCTCTTTCCACGTACAAGGCAATCGAACATACAAAAGAGGAAATATCTACTGAAGACAAAAATAAACTGCAAAATGCGGCTAGAGTTCAAACAGCAAATACCGTTCCTCATCAAAACTTGATCGCACCAGGCACTACCCTCACCGGCTATCCTTTCAGCTTCCAGCAACCTTGCCATTTCGATTTCGGGTGCAACTGTGGATCTTACTGCGATCAGCCCTACTTTTACAATTGTCCCGATAACTTTTTCGGCGACCCCATGGACTATTTTGCAGACGATTTTTTCTCTCCTTCGTTTATGTAAATTCTTAATCTGATTTGGGATATTGGGTATGTGGTCCTTATTTATTGCATTGTTAATGGTCCATTAATAAGTAATCTTTTCAGCGTTACGTTGGACAAAATAGACTTTTTTGGGCAAGGAAGAAAAGATTGATTTTTTTCTACAAAAAACAATCGAAAATCAACAAACATAAAATATCAAAGAAAGCACAAAAGATTTATAAAATTTTTCCTCTCTCCAGCAACCCTGGAAGAAATATAATAATAATAAAATAAAAGTATAATATCTGTAAAGATAATTTTCTTTTGAGACTATAATGTTATTCAGTCACTTTTTCTCTCAATCGCTCAAATTTAACTTGAAATTATACTAAACGAATTTATTGAGTGTGGAACTAAATATTTTATAAACAGAATGTCAAGAATTTCAGGTGAATCTATGTACCATAATAAAGTAAGCCATGGATTATTTCAAACTACGTTGTTGGTTATATACAAATAAAACTTGACCCAACTTCAAATTTCATATTTTTGAATAATTATTTTTCCCTATTTCTGTTTATAAGCGCCGTAAAAATTATTAGTGTAAAAAAGAAGAAAAAAATCACTATACAACTATTAAGAAAGCAGAACATCGTCATTAGTTTGTTAAGTTTATATATACATTAGAAATCGTGAGATGCGGTCTGGTGTGATGTAGGTTTCAGAAAAACATTTTCTTTATCGTACCAACGTTTCGATCTTTATTGAGATCATCTTCAGGGCCTGGGATTTACAAACATTGTATGTCTAGTCACAAATTGTTTTTATAAAATGATGGCTGCAGTGAAGAGGTAAGGGTTAAGTAGGAAACTTTTAACTTTCGGGAAATCCGGTTCGATATTATTTAATTTATTATTAGAGAAATTGATTAAAATATTTTTCTTGGATGAAACAAAGTTGGTATTCGTTTTTCTTACCCCAAAATACAAGTCAATAAAATTTTTCGGGAAAATCAAAAATCTTTATCATTATCTCATTATCTTTATCATTTTTACAAATCACAAAATTTTTTGATAACTTTCAAAAGACTGTTTCACTGAAAACTTTACAATAATTTATAATCATATAAACTACGCGTAATTAGACAAATAAATTAAAGCCAGACATACAAAATAAAACTTAATTAATTAAGGTTTTTAGTTGAGATGAAAAAAAGTCAATGGCACGAGAGGGATTCGAACCCACTACCTTCGGCTTGATACGCCGCTGCTCTACCACTTGAGCTCTCGTGACCTCGATCCACTCTGACACTAACTTCCCATCTCAACCCCACCTTTTGAATTTTCCCTCCTTTTTGCCATTTTCCAAATGTCGTGTAATCGGTTTGGATTCTTGACGACAATTGAAATGGCGACGGAGAGCTTTAGTGAAGTGTACTTCATTTTTAAATCATTCACTAATTTCGTGGTCCGCTTGACCAATTGATACATATCAATTAATTAAGGTTTTTAGTTGAGATGAAAAACTCAAAAAATGAAAAATTGCAAAAGGAGGGAAAACTCATAAGGTGGGGTTGAGATGGGGAGTTGATGTCCGAGTGGATCGAGGTCACGATAGCTCAGGTGGTAGAGCAGCGGCGTATCGAGCCGAAGGTCGTGGGTTCGAATCCCTCTCGTGCCATTGACTTTTTTTCATCTCAACTAAAAACCTTAATTGATATGTATTAATTGGTCAAGCGGACCACGAAATTAGTGAACAAAATAAAACGTTATAAGCGTTTTTGCTCATTTCATCCTTATTTTTCTCACTTATAATGATATAAAATCGAAACTTGAAATAACATGAAAGAAGAGTAATTAAATTTTCCAATAGTTGCAACGAAGCCAATTTTTATAAAATCCAGGTGAGTTATGAATTTTTACGTGGATCATTAGACAAGGACGTGTAAAGAAAATCGCCTTACCCAGCCATAAATGTATATTTTTTGTTTACTATGAAAATTCACATTTAAGAGTGTTAAAGGCTGCTTAAACTAATCCGAATTCTGTTTTTCCAAAAGGATTTTTGGTGCCTATTTTACTAGAAGCGTATTTTTGTTTTGTAACTTTTTATACATTTAGTCTCATATGATATGATTCTGCAAATTATTTTCTTATCTCACGTACAAAAACGAATCAACTGATATAATAACTTTTCAGTTAATTAAGGTTTTGGTTAAGATTAAAAAATACTTGGTTTTTTTTTGCCGAAATATTTGAGATATGATTACATGGAAAAATAAAACTAAATTCGTCAAGGAATAAACATGTATAAATGATAATTTTATTAGGTTTGATGGTCCGCTTGACCAAATAAATTCTTTTCAATTAATTAAGGTTTTGGTTGAGATAAAAAGTCAGTGTCACGAGCGGGATTCGAACCCGCGACATTCGGCTAAATATGCCGTTGCTCTACCACTTGAGCTATCGTGACTTCGATCCACTCGGACACTAACTTCCCATCTCAACCCCACCTTTTGAATTTTCCCTCCTTTTTTATCTCAACTAAAAACACGTACGTTTTTCAGCTAGTTCATTTTGATCTTTGAAGTATCTGCACTCATGGATGTTATTGATTCAATTCACTAGTTTTCGTAGTCTGCTTAGCCAATTAATATCTTTCAATTAATTAAGGTTTTTAGTTGAGATAAAAAAGTCAGCGTCACGAGCGGGGTAATTAATAATTGTAATAAGTTTAATGATGGCGAAAAGGAGGGAAAATTCAAGAGTTGGGGTTGAGATGGGAAGTTAGTGTCCGAGTGGATCGATGTCACGATAGATCAAGTGGTAGAGCAGCAGCGTATTGAGCCGAAGGTCGTGGTGACACTGACTTTTTTATTTCAACCAAAACCTTAATTAATTGAAAAGTAATTATTTCAGTTGATTAGTTTTTGTACGTGAGATAAGAAAATAATTTGCAGAATCATATTGTATGAGACTAGATGTATAAAAAGTTACAAAACAAAAATACGCTTCTAGTAAAATAGGCACAAAAAAGCCTTTTGGAAAAACAGAATTCGGATTTTTTAGCAGCCTAAATAAGCAGCCTTTAACACTCTTAAATGTGAATTTTCATAGTACACAAAAAATACAAATTTTTGGCTGGGTTGGGCGATTTTCTTTTCACGTTCATGTCCAGTGATAAAAATTGGCATTATTGTAACTATTGGAAAATTGAATTATTCTTTTTTCATGTTATTTCAAGTTTAGATTTTATAGCATTATAAGTGAGAAAAATGAAATGAGCAAAAACACTTTAAACGTTTTATTTTGTATTTCTAGCTTTAATTTATTTGCGTAGTTTATAGGATTTTTTTTTCTACGAGGGTGCGCAACAGCAGAGGTCATATCAACCGTAGGGGTGCCTGTGTCTTGGTAAAAAACCCATTTTTAAGAGTGTCGGGTTGGAATGCAGGGCCGCTAGATTCGAACCCGGGACCTTTACCTTACAGTGGACCGGCCACCGACGCCCCTCATTTGCTCATTACATTTTATTAGGTTGTCGCCGAGAATCAAATAGATTACACGACATTTGAAAAATTGCAAAAAGGAGGGAAAATAAAAAAAAAAGGTGGGGTTGAGATGCGAAGTTAGTGACCGAGTGGATCGAAGTTACGATAGCTCAAGTGGTAGAGCAGCGGCGGCGTATTTAGCCGAAGGTCGTAGGTCCCGCTTGTGACTGACTTTTTTATCTCAACCAAAACCTTAATAATTGAAAATAAATGATAATCTTTAATCCGTGTGGCATTGAACTTTAAAGATTTTGTTAGAAAAAATTATATGCAAATTTAAACAATCAAAATTTTTCATCGAATTTTTGACAGTTTATGTGATGTTAGATTTATAATAGAAAGAAACATTTTAATATATAGTCTTGAAAAATTTATGTCAGGGTATCTGATAGAAATAAGGAATTATATGAAAAATCTCTCATCCATCTTGATACGAGAACTCTTTCAGATCCGATTCTGATAAGCTTAAGATGAAAATCAATTTGCATATTTTGTTACGTGTTGCAACTCGCTTTTGACCTAATTATCTGATGAAAAAGACTACCAATTGATTTTACGCCCTTAATAAAAGGTGTTTAAAGCCTCGTAAGCATGTTTTATGATAATGTTCTCTTTCTTCTAAGAGGAATTTAATTTCCGTTTCATTAAGGAAACTAGACCGTGTACAAGTACGGACATGGACTCACGTACGGACCCGAAATCGTCTGGGGCACGTGCCAATTCGACGATTCAGCTATCTTACAGTCTCGATACTTCCTTGTTTATCCAAGGATGTGGGTCATTTCATTTACAAGATGAAATCTTTTAGAAAAACGGAAAAAAGTTCGGTTATTTTTTCAAATTAGTATTCTGTACATTCATTATGCAGCGTTATACTGTACTTTCTCAGACTTTTATCCAGCCCTTTCAATTTGCTTTTCGTCGATCCTTTCATATACTTCAAAAATTTAGCTCTCTTTCTGACTCATTTCGCTAATTATTTGAAAATTTTCAATAATCTCATGAACTCGACCATGGTTAAAAAACAGTTTGATAAATGGCATGGTCAGGTACTTGACTCGTACAAAATCCAGACAGAGAACCGAGTACACTTTAAAAGTAGATTACTCACCGTATCAAAACATCACACATAATAAATTTATTAGTGACAGAAACAAAAACATTATCTATAAAAACCGTTAGTCTGCCAGAATGAGGTGGAATTGGACTAAAAACAGACACACAGGTGTACCCAGGTAATTAGGTGCTTTTTCCTTTAGGAGAGTTAGGGATTTCCCTTTTTTGCACTCAAATTTTGTAACTATTGTGTCTCAGCTCTGCTAATGTTTTTCCTGGAAGATTTTTGTTTCTTTAATCAATCAGAATTTTTCTCGGTTTGGAATCGAAGTATACATTGGTCAAGAATGGCTCTCCTAGGAAATAAATTCGTAAACTGACCGCCTATTAAAGTCGCATGATTTTGAGCCTTTCGACTTACGAGACTCACAGCGTATCATTGCTCATAGTCGGGATTCGGCCTTAGAGGGGTTCAGGCATAATTCCACGGATTGTAACTTCGCACCACCGAGTGCATGAACCAATTGCTGTTCCTCTCGTACTAAGCAGGATTATTAGAGCAATGACATGTCATCAGAAGGGTAAAACTAACCTGTCTCACGACGGTCTAAACCCAGCTCACGTTCCCTATTGGCGGGTGAACAATCCGACGCTTGGCGAATTCTGCTTCGCAATGATAGGAAGAGCCGACATCGAAGGATCAACAAGCGACGTCGCTATGAACGCTTGGCCGCCACATACCACATCCCTGTGGTAACTTTTCTGACACCTCTTGCTGAAAATTCTTCAAGCCAAAAGGATCGATGGGCCGTGCTTTCGCAGTCCCTATGCGCACTGAGCATCGGGATCAAGCCAGCTTTTGCCCTTTTGCTCTACGCGAGGTTTCTGTCCTCGCTGAGCTGACCTTAGGACACCTGCGTTATTATTTGACAGATGTACCGCCCCAGCCGAACTCCCAACCTGGTAGTGTCCTCGAATCGGATCACGCCATGGAATATGTCGCCGGCAGGCCCGGCTGGTCCGAGAGACGCGGCGCAGCCGGTCCGGGCCGAAGCCCTTCTCGGCGCGAGCGCGACTCCTTACAGACCGACGACCCTTTGCGCTTAGGGCGAAATATACCATCTCGCCGGGGTTTTACGCCCGTCGGACGCCTTCCGCCTCATCGAGTAAGTAAGGAAACGCCTTTGTCTCCTTCATCAATAGAACATTAGAAACAGCGCAGCGAAAAATACTTCTAAAAATCACTAGAGCATACCGTACTGCTCCTACGGAAGCTCTCTGTGTAATTGCCGGAGTAATCCCAATTATATTAGAAGTTGAAAAACGGCGTAGAATTTATGAAGAAACGCAAGGAATGGAACCTGCTGTGCTGTCTAATGCATGCTATTAAAATCAACTACAGCATAAACATTATCTTTATCGTGCCAACGTTTCGAACTTTAATGAGATCATCTTCTGTGCTCAAAGTGTTTATTTTCTGCACATTGTGTCAACACGACAAGAATGGCACAATTATGCAGAAAACAAACACTTTGAGCCCTGAAGATGATCTCATTAAAGATCGAAACGTTGGCACGATAAAGAGAATGTTTATGCTGTAGTTGATTTTAATAGCATGCAGCGATTATTCAAGTAGTATTTTTGCTCGGGAAGCGGTAGGCAAATTATTGTATTGAAATAGTAATTCTCGCTTTCTCCCTTGGAATTTTCCAACCGCTTATCTTTTAATTGCAGAGAGGAAATAAATCAGTGCGTTTTGAAAGTAGTGGTGCAAGAAGGCATTTCCCTCCTCTAATATTCGTCGGGCCAATTTTGATGTAACAAGGGGGAGAAAAAGGATTGTAAACCGTGTCTAAAAGTTTAATTGGAGGGTCCTGGTTGCTTAAGATTGCCGGGGACCCGGGCGAGACGGGCACGTGGGCGACGTCTAATGCCCGGCTAATCGCCACGTGGGCCGTTGGTATTCGACGGTAATTCCGTATGCGATTTTTGAAGTGTTTATTATGGGGAAAAAAGGTCCAGTTTGGTGTGTTCAGAATTTACCACGGAAGAGGATTCGAATGAGATTTTTATGTGGAAAAACTCGCACCGACTCGGCCACCAGGAGGGACTGTGGCATTCGAGATGTGGGTTTTCCATTGTTGGCCAACTCGTCCACGTCCCACTCCGGTTTGCTCTTTTCATTTCATTTGGATTCAAAGACTGGCGCTAATATTGATTGTGATATAATGGCTGTTGGATAAGACAATGGGCGAATTCTTGACGACCGATTAACTTTTACTCAGCGGCTTAAAAAAAGTTAATTATCATTCCACCTATGGAAATAATTACCTGTAAGACCAGGACATCTCATTTTCAGCAAATACACTTACAGGATTATTCCATCCAATATAATGCAGACCTTACCTAAACATTTGTTCTTTTATGTTTTATGTTACATCTTGCCTATGCCTCTTCCTAAAAGTCAGTAAACATATACCTATAACAATGGTTCCCTCTTCTAAACCCATTGCTTGCTGATTACTTTATTTTGATCTTAGTTGTAGATGAGAATTTCTTAATGTACGGTGCTTATATCTGTTAGTTTTCTGATAAGTTAAGCAACCCTTTGGATGATCCAGGTGGCCGTTAGTATTGTCTGTCTCCAAGCGATGCTAATTGATGATATATACCAGGGGGGCCAACCTGCGGCTCGCGAGCCACATGCGGCTCTCGATAAATGTACCCGAGTTCCCTTTTCATTTCTGTGCTATTATATTTTTAAAAATTATTATCGTTCCGTATGTGTTTCAAAATGTCTTTTAAATTACTGACAACAAATATGAAAGACTAAGTGCAACGTTGTAACAAATTTCATTTTCGTCCAAGTTAAGAACGATATGACTCATGGAAAACTGCGCGAACATAAACAGTGGCGGAATCGTCCGTAATCGACCGACTCCAGACCGATTTTGAATTTGTAAACTTTCATTGCCACAGTGTTACACATTGTAAATTACATTCGCACCAATGCAAAAAATCATCGACAATTCAAAAATTTCCTTGAAGAATTAAAGGACGAAGAACTTCCAAATGACGTATTAAATCGTTTTGTAGATATGCTTGATCCGATAACTGCATTTCTAAAAGAAAAGGAAATAACCTATTCAGAATTAGACGAAGACGAGTGGTTACAAAACTTAATGTTTTTGACTGATGTCATGGAACATTTGCAAACACTGAATTGCACAATTGCAGGGGAAAGGTAAATTAATATCTGCCCTCTCACCTGTATATTTATTTTTCAAACTAAATTACAACTTTTTCAAAAGGACATTAAAAATAAAACATTTTGTCATTTTCCTCGAATTAAAAAAATTTGTTCCAATATTAAACAAGAAAAACTCAACGAGTATATAAAACAGCTAGAAGGAATATTGACGGAATTCCAAAATAGATTTCAAGACTTGAAATATTTTAAATCGTCTCTTGATTTTTTTCTGAATCTATTTGAAATTAACATAATTCAAGGTGAGTTTTACATTTCCAATATAATTATGACCCAAAAAGCATCTGGAGAATTAGAATTAATAGAGATGCAAGAAGATCAAGCTCTACAATTAAAATATAAGTCGACGTCGATTACTGAATTTTGGAAATTTGTACCAGAATCAAAGTATCCTGAATTAAAAAAGGCTGCTTGTCGAATTATTTCAATATTCGGAACAACTTACTTATGTGAATTATTTTATTCCACTTTAAAATTCGTGAAACCAAACACCGATCAGTATTAACTAACCAGCATCTCAAAGAATTACTGAGAAGTGCTGTCACCAATTATTCACCAAATTTTAAACAATTATCAAGAGAAGTAAAATAAATGTGTTTAATTTTTAATATTCCATTTAATATATTAATAATATTCCATATTTAACTTCCACCCAAACTCCAAATGCGATTATTTAATAACGGAAGTAATAGACAAGGCGTTTAACTTCAAATCGCAAAATAAAACTGTAGTCTTTTGCTGGAGTAGGGGGCTTGCGGTATAAAGAGCAACGAAATCGTGGACTTGTTAGCTAAACGAGCAACAAAGGACGGGGATTTTATTGACATCAAATTGACAAAGTCTGACACCAAACGTTCCCTGATTAATAAATGGGTAAAAGCCTGGAGCATTTGGTACAACAGTGGTTCGGCGGTCATTTTATCGATCATTGTTTCCGGAAATAAATATCGCTCCATGGTTTTCGACAGAGTACGGAAGCAAAAAATTTTTTTCTGCCTCGACGCGCTTAAGAACAAATCACGGCATTTGTGGATCTTACCTACATCGAATTGGTCTTAGGTCGCCAAATTGCTCCACATGTGATGAGCCAGAGAACATGAGGCATATTGTCTTTTTCTGTCCTGAATATGAGACAGAAAGAGAGAATCTTTTAAGACGAATCTTCCAGCGGAAAGAGGTGATCAAGCCGTTCAGTTATGAAACCTTGTTGGCAACAAGTAGTGGTGTTATATACAAATATATTTTTGACTTCCTAGAAGATAGTGGAATAGATATATAGACTATTTAAACAATAATCTATGTCCGGGAGGCCTGCCCGCGCGGCCGGGGCNACAACTAAAAAAAAAAAAATAAAATAAAAAATAAAAAAAATTTATATTTAAATTCAATACACATATTTTGTACTTTTATTTATATGTTTTCAATAAATATAATTTCTGTAAAAAAAATTTTAATACCTTTTTTGCATACCTTTTAAATACGTATTTAATTGCGGCTCGCGAAAAATTTCAAATTTTGAAAAATGGCTCGGACTATCAAGGAGCTTGACCACCCCTGATATATACTATACTATATATATTACTACTGCTATATATATACTTTTTTTTTACAAGCTGTACAGCTTATTGTACTTTATCCCTGGCTCCATATTTTTTTTTTTGGGGGGGGGGCTCGCAACAGAAATGTGAACTTGAGCCCCTCATTTTTGAAGGGGGTTGGGACCAAATTCAGGGTCGCTGAGATCTAATCCCGCCCCTTCCATTGATGAGTGTCAATTTCCTCCAATTGCGGCCACCGGTCCCCTTAGGCGTCAGAAAAAATCCAGAGGCGACGGGGGGGGGATCGAACCCATGACCACGGGATATATTTACTACTACATACCAGAGTTGGGCAAAATCAAACTAATTCAATCATGATTAAGAATTTTGATTGAAGTTTAATCATGATTGAATTAGTCATGAGTAAATTAATCATTATATGATTTACTCATACCTCATGATTGCATTAATTATGATTAAACTTCAATCAAAATTCTTAGTCATGATTGAATTAATTTGATTTTGCCCAACTCTGGCTACAATGACCAACTTACCAAAATCCAACCGACTCCGGATAAAAATTTTCAGATGAGAGTCGTGCTCAAGGCCTACCTTCAAAAAGTATTATCATAAATGAAAACCAAAGTTACATAATTATTCTAAATGTCTATTTTATTACAATCAAGACACCTAGATGGTGTATTTTTCCAAATAATGGAAAAATCTCTCCTTTTAAGTGGAATAAATTTTAAATCAGAGAAATATTTTTTCCATTGATCTCATATGTATACATATTTACTTTTCAAAGCGTAGCTTATTCTAGGATTTTTTTATTTTATTTTATTATTATTATTATCTTCACTAATTTCGTGGTCCGCTTGACCAATTAATACTTTACAATTAATTAAGGTTTTTAGTTGAGATGAATAAAAGTTAATGGCACGAGAGGGATTCGAACCCACGACCTTCGGCTAGATACGCCGCTGCTCTACCACCTGACCTCGATCCAGTCAGACATCAACTCATGAAAAGTGGCAAAAGGAGGGAAAACTCATAAGGTGGGGTTGAGATGGGAAGTTAGTGTCNTTATCGATATTTAGTCATGACTAACTATATTGTGACTAATGACTAAATTAGTCACTTACTACCAATCATGACTAACGGTCTGAGTGATCAATCATTAATCATTAGACATGACTAATTTTTGCCCAACTTTGCTATATACTATATATATAGTATAGTAGTAGCAGTAGTCTAAGCTAGATTATATCAGATGTAGATTTACTTGACGTGGCCAAAGAATATTATGCACATTATGTTTTAGGGAGCTACTGTTTCTTATTTAACTTTAGGCTTTTCATAACCTCCATGGCCTTCATGTTGTCTTAGACCGTTACTGTAACACATAATATTTTGCACTGCTTCTCCTAATAATTTTAAAAGATAAATGGCAATGTCCTGATAACAGACCTGCAATCAAAAATTAGTCCGGCTTTTCTACAGTTGGTCTGTAATGGCATAGGCGAGATTTTTTTTGAGTGGGGTTCTTTTTTGGGCAAAAGGATTTTAGTACTAATGGGGATGAGGTCCTCCTTGGCTTGTCCATAACTTAGACAGGAAGCCTCATTTGCTTCCTTTTATATTTTAGTAACAGAGTCTAATCGTACTGAGAAGAGCAGGGACGGTATCGGTGGTAAGAGACGGCTATGTGCAGCGTATAGCGTGAGAGCCCATGGCAGATGGTTGAAGAAGCGAATGTGCCGAGTAAGGAGAGTGAAAAGTCATCACCGGCTGATGAGTGAGCTAGCTGTTCAAAAGACCCTGTTGCTTGTCCTCGTTGTTTCGATACTGTGAGAATTGCTTCTGTTGGCTACTTGCTTCATCAGTGTGAAAGCTGCATTCTCATTGGCTGATGCTTGTTAGAAGGAAGAATTATCGATAATGTATAGATTGTAGATACTTATGTCCAAGATTCGAGACTATTATTAGCAGATCTTCAGTATAAGAATGAAGACTATAGATAGCTAGGTGATAAATACTGAATAGTAATGATGATTGTTTTTAACAATGGATACCAGGAACTAGAAGATTACCCCCTGAGCACTGGAGCTGTTCAGCTTATTGTACTTTTTCCCTAGCTCCATTTTTGGGAGCACCCCAGTGTGCCGGTGTTCTTCATCGAAGAAATTCATGTTTAAAGTGTGTTAGGACTAAATTCAGGTTCAGTGAGATCTGATCCCGCCCCTTCCATTGATGTCAATTGCGGCCAACGGTCCCCTTAGGCGTCAGAAAAAAAGTCCAGAGGCGACGGTGGGGATCGAACCCACGACCGCGGGATCTACTAGCCGAGGGTCTGACTTAATCATTCGGCTACCGCCCCTCCCCAGTAATGATGATTAGTCGAAATAAGTTAAATTCACGCTAAAAATTGAACCATGGATATGGATGTACCAACAGAATAGCTGGCCTAACGCTGGGACTAACTTTAAACTGAAGAGTTCCGACATACATATAAAGCTGACTTAGGCACTCTCCCTCAATTTCCTAGCAAAACAATTGAGCTTAAAATAAAACGGTTAAACCTTTTATTACTAAACTAATTCAGGCTAAACTCGTGCTTTTGAGGTGAAAATAGAAAACGCCAATGATACCGTTGAAGATGTGAACTGGAGAATGAACCAATTAAATCCAACCAATTGGTTATTGGGTACTATAAGAAGTTTTACCCAAAAACCAATCACCTCGAGGGCACTGACGAAATAAACTAGACTTTTCTTCCGTCAGCGCAATTATATTTATAACGAACATAACACCTTACCATTTTTTCAAATTGTGCAGTACTTTTTGCGATAACCACAATTTTACAGTTATCCGCAGATGAGAGACAGTCCCCTAGCTTGTTGGCCACCTTGTCTGATCGAAATAACCTCAGACGTGCAAGAAAATAAGAAAATGCTTATTTCAGGAGAAAAATGTAGTCGGGAAGATTAATTTATGTAAGAGTGAGCCACCGTCTCAGCAAAAGTACAACTTACAATCAGTACAGAACATCAGACCGTAAAAAGTTTTGATCTTTCTGGCATTATTTAAAACAAGGGGCATTATTTAAATTATTTGCATTACAAAAAAAAACTAATAATCGGCAACCAATTGGTAATAAATCAGCATATGATAGCCGCGAAACGTCGACTTCTCTGATAACTGGTCCCATAAAATATAAATATCACCGTAATGAATCCAGCCAAATGTCGTCAGTCGTCCTTCACCAGAGAAAAAGGTCTCAAAAAGGGTTCAAAGAACAGAAACGAAGAAATCCTTGTTGATTCTTCTTTCATTTTTGGCATTTTTAACGGATTAAAATTCTAACTGTCCAGATTCTCAAAGAATACAAATATCCTCATTAGAATTTATTTGTGATTCGTATAATTTTTGACCGTGCGAAATAAAATTATTGGTCTCTACAAACAGGTAGTCACAAAGGTTCGTTTTTTTATGCCGTCAGTTTATCTATTGATCTTACACTCTTTCTCACTTTATTCGACCTTCCACTTTCTTTTGTCTTATACTGTATTGGGATGGAAAATTCAAAAGATATATTTTTCAAATGCAACCTGTTTCATAAAATTCGAAATGTTTCTCCCTTCCTTCTTTCCTCTCACTCTCCATTTCTTCCTTCTCTCACTCTCTCTCTGTATCTATATTTATCTCTACCTATCAATCTCACTTAATGTATAGATTTATTTATGAATTTACCTGTCAAAATGTCTATCTCTCTCTATCTCATATTTATCTTTCTTTCTCTCTCTCTTTCTCTCTAACTATCTATCTCACTCTGTCTATTTATGTATGAATCTACCCGTCAGAATATCCTATCTCTATCTCTTACTTTCTTTCTCTCTCTCCTCCTTTTTCTTTTTCTCTTTCTCTTTATCTCTCTATATATTTATTTAGTTATAAGTTGTGTATCATCTGTCTAAATGTCTACTTACCTCTACCTCTCTCTGTCTCTCTCTATCTCTCTTTCTCTCTCTACCTATCTATTTTATATGTATCTAGTTATGCTTGTCTCTCACTCTCTTTTTCTGTCTATTTGTCTAATTTTTTTTATCTGTCCATCTAAATTTCGCATGTATCTCTTTTTTTTCTTGTTCTCACTTTTTATCTTTCTCTTTATCTCTCTATATATTTATTTAGTTACATGTTGTGTATTATCTGTCTAAATGTCTACCTACCTCTATCTCTCTCTCTATCTCTCTCTGTCTCTCTCTATCTTTCTTTCTCTCTCTACCTATCTATTTTATATGTATCTAGTTGTGCTTTTCTCTCACTATCTTTTTCAGTCTATTTATCTAATTTTTTTCCTGTCCATCTATATTTCGCATCTCTCTCTTCCTTTTTCTTTTTCTCACTTTTTATCTTCCTCTATTTCTCTTTTTATATTTATTTAGTTATATGTTGTTTATCATCTGTCTAAATGTCTACTTACCTCTATCTCTCTCTTACTCTCTCTACCTATGTATTTTATATGCAAAAAATATGTATCTAGTTGTGCTTTTCTCTCACTTTCTTTTTCAGTCTATTTATCTAATTTTTTTACCTGTCCATATATTTCGCATCTCTCTCTTCCTTTTTCTTTTTCTCACTTTTTATCTTCCTCTATATCTCTTTTTAAATTTATTTAGTTATATGTTGTGTATCATCTGTCTAAATTTCTACTTACCTCTATCTCTCTTTGTCTCTCTCTATCTTTCTTTCTCTCTTTACCTATCTATTTTATATGTATCTAGTTGTGCTTTTCTCTCACTTTCTTTTTCAGTCTATTTATCTAATTTTTTTCCTGTCCATCTATATTTCGCATCTCTCTCTTCCTTTTTCTTTTTCTCACTTTTTATCTTCCTCTATTTCTCTTTTTATATTTATTTAGTTATATGTTGTTTATCATCTGTCTAAATGTCTACTTACCTCTAACTCTCTCTACCTATGTATTTTATATGTAAAAAAATATGTATCTAGTTGTGCTTTTCTCTCACTTTCTTTTTCAGTCTATTTATCTAATTTTTTTATATGTCCATATATTTTGTATCTCTCTCTTCCTTTTTCTTTTTCTCACTTTTCATGTTCCTCTTTATCTCTCTATATATTTATTTAGTTATATGTTGTTTATCATCTGTCTAAATGTCTACCTACCTCTATCTCCCTCTGTCTCTCTCTATCTCTTTCTTTCTCTACCTATCTTTTTTATATGTATCTAGTTGTTCTTGTCTATTACTCTCTTTTTCTGTCTATTCATCTGAATTTTTTTCTATCCGTCCATCTGTATTGCGTCTATCTATCTTTGTGTATGATTCTGTCTATATTTGTTGGCAACTCTATCTTTATTTGTGTGGTGGTTAGTGACCGTTAGTCGATAATTATTCAGGAATCGTGAGATGCAGTCTGGTGTAATGTAGGTTTCAGAAAAACATTTTCTTTATCGTGCCAACGTTTCGATCTTTATTGAGCCCTGAAGATGATCTCAATAAAGATCGAAACGTTGGCACGATGAAGAAAATGTTTTTCTGAAACCTACTTCACACCAGACCGCATCTCACGATTTCTGAATAATCTATCTTTATTGCTCTATCTGCTTTTACTTTTTTATTATCGTGGATCTTTCTTAGTCTCTTTCTTTTATCTTCATCTCCTTGTCGTTCTTTAATTCTACATCGCTCTCCCTCTTTTAGTCTGCCTTTTCCTCTCTCTCTCTCTCTCTCTCTCTCTCTCTCTCTCTCTCTCTCTCTATCTATCTTTCTGTCTATCTATCTATTTCTCTCTGTCTCTCTCTTTCGCTTTCTCTCTATCTATCTGCATATCAATCTATTTATCTTCTCTTTCTTTATTCATTTTTNCTCTTCCTGCTTTTACTTTTTTATTATCGTGGATCTTTCTTAGTCTCTTTCTTTTATCTTCATCTCCTTGTCGTTCTTTAATTCTACATCGCTCTCCCTCTTTCACTCTCTCTCTCTCTCTCTCTCTCTCTCTCTCTCTCTCTCTCTCTCTCTCTCTCTCTTTATCTATATTTCAGTCTATCTATCTATTTCTCTCTGTCTCTCTCTTTCGCTTTCTCTCTATCTATCTGCATATCAATCTATTTATCTTCTCTTTCTTTATTCATTTTTTTCATTCTTCCATAAACCTTTCCATCTTTTTAATATTCTCGCTCTTATCACGTCAGGTCATAATAAACAGAAGTGTAATACTGTCGAATACATTTTTTGACAGTTCGAAGCAGGAAACTGCTGTTAGATTTCAAGCTACCGAGGCGCCAAAAGTCGGAGATAAGAGGTCATCATTCGCACAAAACTTTACACAAAAATCTATGGAGGTGGTGCTAAAATGGCGGGTTTATAGCACAATTGAGGACACTCCCATCAAAAACAGACGTTCCAAAAATCATTGAAAAGTCTTGCAATTATATTATTATAGATGTGTCCCGATAGGCGGTAGTATGTCAAACGAGAATGAGAACGAGAATCAGAAGTGATAAAACTGCAAAGATAAATCTATCAATCAAAACTGTACAATAAAGATACTATCGAGTTTTAAAAAATGCGCCTTATTTGTCAAGTGTCAACTCGATATTTATGCGGGCGCGTGTGTCCCAATGCTGAAAACTGTTGCAACTGCAATATGGCTAACAGAACACGTGATCAGTTAAATAAATGAATTCTAGATTGTATTTGATGTATTCGAAAAAAAATCTTGCTATTTACAAGAGATCATCCATTTACTATATCATGGAAGTATTGCGAAATCCAAATCGTAATCCCTCTTTCCCAAATAACCTCCGTTCAATATCTATCCTTTCTAACCTTGCTAGCCTGTTGAAAATTTATCTAAAAATGTATGCATATTTAGAGGATTCATCTCCTTGATCCAGTTAAATCTGGCTTCCTGGCTTTTCCACGCCATCCACCGTTCTAAAAATCCCCACCGAAATGCAGACGCTGTTGACTAATGAAAAATCACCTTTGTTCTTTTCTATTTTTTTTTTCTAAAGGTTTTGAAACCGTCAGTTATTTCCTACTCCTTGCTTAATTAAAAACTTTATCTCACAGTGTCATGCAGTGGTTCGAGCGGTTTTGGTTGGTTCTTTTATTTCAGACCGTCACGACTAAGCTCCTGATCTGAATGAAACCTCTTCCCAGTCCATCACTTCTGGTGACCCTCTAAGCTCAGTTGAGTCGACTCTGCTTACCATTTTGCTGTTACTTTACAACTTCCTAAAAATCTATAAAACATTGCTTCCATCGCCTTTACCCAGACGGCTTCAATTTATTTCTCCTTACTCACAAATTCCAATTTTAAGAATTTGGTGGGACTTCAAATCAATTAAATCCTGGGTTTAAAACGGGCTTAACTTAAACATATTATAACCATTTTCAAATTGGAGCGGGAGTGCACGAGAGTTCGCTTGATGCGCGGCGGCTCCGGAGACGAGGAACGCGTGGCGACGAGAGAGGTGGCTTGTCTTTTTTTGTGGTTTGCGCTCTTGTTTTTTTTTTTTTTTTGCTCGGAGACGACAAGTGGACGTTTTCTGGATTCAGCGGCTTTTTTTACGGAGGGAAGAGATCTTTCTGGACGTCGGACTGCACAACCGGCTTCATACGAGTTCGACAACTATTTGCCTTGGACTTTCAACGAGCTGCAGGGTAATCACTTGTCCAGAGAACATTTTATTTTCATTTGTTCACTTTTGTCAATTGATTTTTTTTATTATTGCCGGCACAATGTTTTTTTTGTTTTCTTAATTTATTATAAAAAGGCCTTAATCAGTGTTGTTCATTTTTAAATATAGAAAAGATACTTATTTTGTATTATTTTATTTTAATTTAAAAAAAGGGGAATTTATTCTGTTTTGTTCATTTTTGTTTTTTCAAAAAATAGAAAAAAAGGTGTTCATTTGTATTTAATTGCTGTGGTTATTTTTATTTCATCTCAAAAGGCCTGAAACAACTGTCCTGATCCCACCACGACAATTTTATAAGATTTTTTTATTTTTATTTTTGTTTTAAATATATATTGTATTTTATAAGTGGTAGCAGAGCGTGGTTCCAAGGCAAATAGTTGTCGAACTCGTATGAAGCCGGTTGTGCAGTCCGACGTCCAGAAAGATCTCTTCCCTCCGGAAAAAAGGCCGCTGAATCCAGAAAACGTCCATTTGTCGTCTCCGAGCAAAAAAAAACGAGAGCGCAATCCACAAAAAAAGACAAGCCACCTCTGCCACCTCTCTCGTCGCCACGCGTTCCTCGTCTCCGGAGCCGCCGCGCATCAAGCGAAATCTTGTGCACTCGCGCTCCAATTTGAAAGTGCTTATAATGTAAAAGTCCCAGGCTATTGTGTTCACATGCAGTTTCCTACTCTATTCTTTATTTCCTCTCTCTTAATTTACCACAAAGAATCACCCCGTTTCTTTCTGTACTATCGCCAAGAAATTGGGATTGTCCTTAAACAGACTTGATCCTGTCAGCACCATATATCCCAGAACTTCTTTCAGTCCCGTACTGCAAGCCACCTTCTCCTCTATGGACGCATAAACTTTCACCTTGATTACGGATGTGTACTGTCAGCTTGAAGTAAAGACTAACGTTTTATGAAGTATTTAGTACGTTTTATCTTGGGATCCCCAAAGAAGTCCCCCACTGGTGATGTACCCTGACTTGAAAAGTTTTACACTTATTACCTCAAGAAATACTTCCTTGATTCCTTCCTCTGTTAGATTTTATACCTCTGTAAACACTCCCGCCCCTATCCTCCTAAACACATAACTATTGGTTTCTATCGTACCTACTTCATCCTCCCACATATGGAATTTCCATATTCACTTTATCCGCCGAGCTCTATTCTTTTCCACCTTAATCTGTCTGTTAGATTGTCCTTCCAACTTGGTATGTAAGATACTTAATGGTCATTTTTTAGTTTTAGTTACACCGTTATTTGTTACAATTAATTAAGGTTTTTAGTTGAGATAAAAAAGTCAATGGCACGAGCGCGATTCGAACCCACGATTTTCGGCTTGATACGCCGCTGCTCTACCACTTGAGCTATCGTGGCCTCGATCCACTTGGACACTAACTTCCCATCTCAACCCCACCTTTCGAATTTTCCCTCCTTTTTTATCTCAACTAAAATAGTTAATTAATTGTAATATATTAATTGGTAGTTACTTTTTATTGCGTTTCGTGGTCCGCTTGACTAAATAAATTCTTTCAATTAACTGAGGTTTTGGTTGTGATAAAAAAGCCAGTGTCACAAGCGGGATTCGAACCCACGGCCTTCGGCTAAATACGCCGCAGAATAATGACAAAAAGGAGGGAAAATTCAAAAGGTGGGGTTGAGATGGGAAGTTAGTGTCCGAGTGGATCGAAGTCAGGATAGCTCAAGTGGTAGAGCAGCGGCGTATCAAGCCGAAGGTCGTGGGTTCGAATCCCGCTTGTGACACTGACTTTTTTATCTCAACATTAATTAACCATATTAATTTTCAATTAATTATTCTTTCTACCAAAAACATTAGATAAAAAAATAATTAATTGAAATTCTTATTTTAATAAATAAATTTATTTCTTACCATATCGTTTTGCCTGTAAAAATATATGGAAATTTATAAAAATAAGTAGATTTTACTGGTTTCCTGAAGTTCCTGAAATGAATCGAAACACTTTTCTGAAACTTTAAGCCCCCTTGAATAACTATTTATGAACATAAAAGACTCTAGATAAGACTATACAAAAAAATCAATTAATTAAGATTTTTGTTGAGATAAAAAAGTCATGGTCACAAGCGGGATTCGAACCCACGATCTTCGGCTAGAAATGCCGCTGCTCTACCACTTGAGCTATCGTGACCTCGATCCACTCGGACACTAACTTCCCATCTCAACCCCACCTATTGAATTTTCGCCATCATTAAACAAATTACAATCATTACTTATCCCGCTCTTGACATTGACTTTTTTTATCTCTAATAAAAACCTTAATTCATTGAATGATATTAATTGGTCAAGAGGATCTCGAACGCTCGGACGCTAACTTCCTATCTCAACCTCACCTTTTGAATTTTCTCTCCTTTGGGACTCCTTGAAAAATGGCAAAAAGGAGGAAAAATTCAAAAGGTGAGGTTGAGATGGGAAGTTAGTATCCAAGTGGATCGAAGCCACGATTGCTAAAGTGGTAGAGCAGCGGCGTATTTAGCCGAAGGTCGTGGGTTCGAATCCCGCTCGTGCCATTGACTTTTTTTATCTCAACCAATGCTTTAATCAACTGAGAAGAATTTATTTGGTCAAGCGGACCACGAAACCTAATAAATCTAAAAAATATATTTCAAGCCATGGATTATTATAGTACCAGTTTCATTCTGTGCAAAAACGTGGTTTAATTTTTAAATTTTGGTCAGAAAAACTTTCGCTTTTCTTAAATGTTTTAAATAATTATATAATAATTGACCTATTCAAATGGTGAAATTAAATTTTACGAAGCAATTATTCTTTTACTTTTATCAATTATAAATATAATAACAATCGATGTCTAATCTAGATGCCAGCTGGTCAATCCCTCGTCGTCTCCTTGGATTTTGATTGAAGAAAAACTTTATGTATGAAACATTCTTAAGTGGATTGCATGGAAAAATGTTTTGGTGTGAAGGGGCAAGGTCAGGTCAAAAGGTCGGTGATTAACGATTTTATCATTTTCGAAAAGTTTTCGTTTTTGATTTTTAGGAATTATGTTGTCTAGACAATATACAAACTTCTTATACATAAAAGGAGGTCATTCCTCGTTTTTTAGTTGATTCGAATTGTCAAAAATTTTTTTTGAAATCAATTCAGAACGGTTGAATTTTAAACCTTAAATACAGATTAATTAATTCAAAGATATTATTAGGTCATGCGGACCACGAAAACTAGTGAATTTATTAAGTTAAATGATGTATATCTATCGGCCAATTCATTTGTCGCCGAGAATCAAATAGATTACACGACATTTGAAAAATTGCAAAAAGGAGGGAAAATTCAAAAGGTGGGGTTGAGATGGGAAGTTAGTGTCCGAGTGGATGGAAGTCAGGATAGCTCAAGTGGTAGAGCAGCGGCGTATCTAGCCGAAGGTCGTGGGTTCGAATCCCACTTGTGACTTTTTATCTCAACCAATACCTTAAATACATATTAATAAATATAAAGTGTTATTGATTTTGTAAGGATATTTCAAATTGATTTTTTTTATTGAGGATGTGGAAGGAAAAAGGAGCCAGTGTACAGACTCCCCTTGGTGATTGTGAATCGTTCCAATGATTTTTGCCAAGTATAATGTTAAAATTTTCATTTTCTGCCGTATCACCCCCTTTTCCAGGCAAGTTGCAAAATTGTCCTCGATACATTTTTATATAATAAATGTAAACCACCCGCGCGACAAATTCAGGCTGGCTCGTGACACGTGGGTGCCAAATGTCAAAGGAGGCACGATCCACGACTGAATTATTTATTATTCGAGCTCATTATCAGTGGCCCCGACCTCGATGCAGGCCGATATATACAACCGCCTCTACGCGGAAGCAGTAAAATTAATTTTTTTAAATAACTTGCAAATCATGCTTAATATTTGTGTATAAGTATTTAGAAATCGTGAGATGCGGTCCGGTGTGATGTAGGTTTCAGAAAAACATTTTCTTTATCGTGCCAACGTTTCGACCTCTATTGAGATCATCTTCAGGGCTCAAAGTGTTTGTCTTCTGTGTAATTGTGCCATTCTTGCGTGTCGTGTCGAGAGTGCTTGTGTATAAGGGTGATTATGATCTTAAATTTGTATATTTAGTTCGTTCAAAATGTTCAAATGTTTGCAATATAAGAAAACATTTTTTTTCTAACTGTCTACTCTTCTTCTACCACGCTGAAGCGGGGTTTCGCAAGGCATTTTTCTTGGTCTTAGGCTTTATTCAGTATACACTGCAGTACTTCCTATCAATCCCGATACTCTACTAAGGTAAGCAGACGACATCGTCATCTCTTCAGCAAATCCAGACCCAGTTGGGATCTTTAGAAATCTCCAGGACCATCCAGGAAGAATATAATAGAAGATCAGACTCAACAAAACAAAATTTCAGTAAACTCAGTGAAAAAAAAATAAACATAGCGAACAAAATATCTACACTAAACACAGACAAAAGAAAACAATAGTACAACAATAAAGAAGTACAAACCAACATTATCCTAATAAAAAGCACAAAAAATGAAAAATTCGATGCAATTTGGTTGTTAACGATTTTTTTAATGGGTTTTGTTTGATGTGTCGTTGAAGTTTTTTTTTTTTTTTTTGCGTTGGGACATAAATTTTGCCAAGGGCAAAAAGTTGAATTAACATTAAGCGCATTTCCCCCTTTTGATCACCGTCACCATTTTTTTCCCATTTAGCATAAATTTTCTGCATTTTGGTCCGACGCAATTAAAAAAGGTGTGTACAGCTAGGAAGCTTATTAAACAAAAAAGTCTTTTTGAAATTCGCCAAGCTCCACCCTGAACTTTTCCAATGACGCTGCTAATTTTAATTTTTTTGTAAATTTTAAATCTCGCAGTTTTTGCAAGCATTAGTGCGCTTTTTGTCAAAAATTAATTTAGAAGTTCTAGAAGGGTGTCTTCTTAAAGGAAATTTAACTCGTTTATCACTCTCCCCCCCCAAAAAAAATTGGAAACTTCAGTACCTTCGAGTAGATTTAAGACGAAAACCGTAGATATTTGACAAAAACATAAAATGTCGAATGACTGCGAAAAGGTAGAGAATCGGACCATGGTTTATAAGAACTTTTTTTGGCACTCTAGAACTGCCAAATTTACTGGAATATTGATTTGACTAGCCTGACACCCTACAAATTCAATGTGTGAAAATCGGGTTTATTAGATGTGGAACTATGCAAAAGCAAAAGCAAGTACCCACTGTTTTTACCTAAAAACTCATGTTTTGCAAACTTCTGAATAATAATAAATAAAAAAAAACAACGAAAAATTTAAATTTTTATTTCAGATAATGTAAAATGAAAGAGGCTGTGTAACCTTTACGGGATCTTTTTACAAATTTGGACTTTTAACGTGTATTTCTTCTAGTTTATGTGTGTTTATTTTCGATGTTACCTTGGATTAAAAAAATATTATGTTATCTCAAAGGTATTTCGTTAAACCAGTTTTTTGGTTAACCTTTGATAAAGCATGCATTTAAAAATAGCTGTCTTTTTGAAAACAATAATTTTAGGTTTAGGTTTGTTTTGAAATAGGTCAAGAATGAAACAGAGGAAGATATAAGCTAAGAAGAAGAATGGTTTTAGTTTTACCTGCTTTTTTGATCGTTCCTGTTCACCTTGGTCCGCCAGTTCTCGCTGTATAAATACATATCAATGCTATCAACAAGACAAACAAAATTATAGAAATGATTCATTTTTGTTTTGTTTAACTTTGTTGTAATTGACAACAATTCCATATTCTTTTTAAGTTCGAAGTTCTTTTTAATATCTAAAAGCACATTCTAAGGAAATTAATGTTTACTTTAGTTAAGGAGCAAATTATTGGAATTAACAACGAAACAAACGAAATGCGTTTTTTCAAACTTTTTGCCATAATTCTGTCATTTTTTGACCAATTTAAAATCCGATTGCACCAGTTTTTTCAGCGGAAAAATCCTTTAAAATGATGTATGTGTAGGGCCGTAATTGAAATTTTGAAGGTGAGCTGAGCCTGAGGTACCCTGTATAATTTCATTTGTCGTCGAGAATCCAACCAGATTACACGACATTTGAAAAATGGCAAAAAGGAGGGAAAATTCAAAAGGTGGGGTTGAGATGGGAAGTGTCCGAGTGGATCGAGGTCACGATAGCTCAAGTGGTAGAGCAGCGGCGTATCCAGCCGAAGGTCGTGGGTTCGAATCCCGCTCGTGCCATTAACTTTTTTTCATCTCAACTAAAAACCTCAATTAATTGTAAAGTATTAATTGGTCAAGCGGTCCACGAAATTAGTGAATTTAATGAATTGGACATAAATGTGATCACTTTCCAAATCCCAAGATGGCTTTCTGAAAGGGGGCAATCACCAAAATTTTGGATTTAATAAACTGGACCCTCTGCTTTGTATGAGAAAGATTATGGTCTTGAAACATTCTTGGATTTCTCAAAATCTTTTGACCGGGTTCGTAATGATATTGTTATGACTAAGTTCACTAGTTTTCGTGGTCCGCTTGACCAATTAATATCTTTCAATTAATTAAGATTTTTTTTAGATAAAAGATGGAGATAATGAAAAATGGCAAAAAGGATGGAAAATTCAAAAGGTGGGGTTGAGATGGGAAGTTGGTGTCCGAGTGGATCGAGCTAGTGGTAGAGCAGCGGCGTATTTAGCCGAAGATCGTGGGTTCGAATCCCGCTAGTGCCATTAATTTTTTTTCATCTCAACTAAAAACCTTAATTAATTGTAATCTAGAATTAATTGTTTAACGATACACTGCTAAAGTATTACTGATATTTTATTATCGAAAAAAATACCAAAGTGCTGCCATTGTTTACCACGTTTTCGTCTATTAATACGGACATGTTTTTGTGCTGGATATGAAAATTATTTTTACGTATTCATTTTCGCATCATTGATTTAGACGTTACCTAAGAGTGCTCGGGTTAGGGAGCATTTTTTCAGCGTAAAGGAAAATATATGCGAGTTTACATCTAAAAGTTATTTAAAAAAATAAAATTCCTGATTTTTCCACTACCGCCGAACTTTCGACGATATAACTCGTCTTCTTCAGGATCTACAGTGAACATTCTTAAGTTAACTTTCATGTATAAACGTGGGTGCTAGCACAGATGCTTCACAGCTTACAGGTACTTAGTTGAAATGTTAAATTATTAAATAGATTTGTCAAATAATAACAAAACTATATATATTCAAACTGTACTAGTTTTTAACAATATAAATAGGAAACTTTACTGTAAAAATATAAATAATAAATTCCAATTAATTAATCTGTATTTAAGGTATTGGTCGAGATAAAAAAAATCAGTGTCACAAGCGGGATCGAACCCAGACCTTCGGCTAAATACGCCGTTGCTCCACCACTTGAGCTATCATGAGTAAGATCCACTCGGACACTAACTTCCCATCTCAACCCCACCTTTTGAATTTTCCCTCCTTTTTGCCATTTGTTGTGTGTGTTTTGGAAAAAAAAAAGATTATTATATAGTTTTTATTAATCCTGTTTTTCATTTTTCTTTGATGGCTCGGAAATGAAGCATCAGGAAGATCGAACTGACAAAACAGTGAGCTAAATTAAACCATAATCGTGAAGTCCATTAAAACCGCTTTGTCCTTCTGATAAGGCAAAAATCTAAGCATTAGTTGTAAGCTCGATGATTCATAATTGACAATTGAGCTTTGGTAAGGCCTAAATGTGATGTTCCTTTTAAAAACTATTCTCAATGTCGTTCGGATGAAACGAATACGGCCCACTTATAGCGCACCGTGTAAACTGTGATGATACCGTTTGTGCTAAGTTGACGCCAAATGTGCCAAGGACTTCTCCGGCCCAGTTCTGCGAATTTCCCTCTTACATAAATCGATTGCATACGGCGAAGATTTATGCGAGAAATGGTTAATTATCGGCCGACGGTAATCTATCGGGCCCGAGGGGAGTTGGCTCGTTTCGAAAATGACTCAGGCTATGCCGTTTTGGAAAATTTAGTCATTGATTTTATTGCAAATCGCCAAACCGGGATATAAAATAGTAATAAATTTAAAAATCATTCTTATATCATTCTTTAAATATTTTTCTTTATAATTAAGTAAATGTACTCGCGTTTGATTATATTGAAAATTATAAATACATCGCAATTTATTTCGATGTCTTCCTCGATTGGCCAGTTTTTCTTAATTCGTCCATATTTTGATTATTCCTGATAATCCTCATCCGACAATTTTCACATTGGTAATTATTATGTAATAATGCGATAGAGATGGGTTATAGTTCTCACCTGTGACGAGTTGGTAGAAAAGATGGAGGAAGAAACGGATGCAGAAAAAAAGAGAAACGATCCATTATACATCCAATCGTAAGTTATGTGTCAATAAAGGAAAAAACATAAAATAATGTAAAAGGAAGAAGTAGAGAATTATTATTATTATTACATATACTTTTATATATATTTTTTCTTTATTTATATTATTATATTAATATTTATTTTTTATATATTTTACTATGGTCTCGGAACAGGTTCTCTTAAGAACAACAAAACATGGTACGGTAGGACAATATAATGCTAAGAATATTATATACAGGGTGACTTGCTACTCGTGCTACAAACTTCACCAGTAGATTCTTGACCCTAAAATGAACAAAAAAGTTCATATTGACCATGGTCCGATTCTCAACCNATACGTTAAAAAAAGAAGTGAGTCAATTTTCGGTGCACCATTGGAAAATCAAGGTTGGTGCGTTTAAATCTGACTCAAGGCTTATTTCCTTTGATTTATACGTTAAAAAAAGAAGTGAGTCAATTTTCGGTGCACCATTGGAAAATCAAGGTTGGTGCGTTTAAATCTGACTCAAGGCTTATTTCCTTTGATTTATACGTTAAAAAAAGAAGTGAGTCAATTTTCGGTGCACCATTGGAAAATCAAGGTTGGTGCGTTTAAATCTGACTCAAGGCTTATTTCCTTTGATTTATACGTTAAAAAAAGAAGTGAGTCAATTTTCGGTGCACCATTGGAAAATCAAGGTTGGTGCGTTTAAATCTGACTCAAGGCTTATTTCCTTTGATTTATACGTTAAAAAAAGAAGTGAGTCAATTTTCGGTGCACCATTGGAAAATCAAGGTTGGTGCGTTTAAATCTGACTCAAGGCTTATTTCCTTTGATTTATACGTTAAAAAAAGAAGTGAGTCAATTTTCGGTGCACCATTGGAAAATCAAGGTTGGTGCGTTTAAATCTGACTCAAGGCTTATTTCCTTTGATTTATACGTTAAAAAAAGAAGTGAGTCAATTTTCGGTGCACCATTGGAAAATCAAGGTTGGTGCGTTTAAATCTGACTCAAGGCTTATTTCCTTTGATTTATACGTTAAAAAAAGAAGTGAGTCAATTTTCGGTGCACCATTGGAAAATCAAGGTTGGTGCGTTTAAATCTGACTCAAGGGCAATTTCTTTTGATTTTAACATTAAAAAAGGAAGTGAGTCAATTTTCGGTGCACCATAGGAAATCAACGTATTATGATAATAACATATTATGTAAAATAGTAGCATACATATACATATGTATATATACACTCACTCATACGCACACATAATTTATATACACTATACAAAATAAAACATACACAGTACATAATAATAATATCAATATAATATAAAATAAAACAAAGTAAAAAACGGCATACAAAGAAAACAATTTTTTAATGTATTTTTTTGTTTGTTTATTTTTCCTTTATTTTTTATTTTATTATATTTTTAATTTTATTTTTTTTATACAAATGCCAATGTTTCTTAACAAATAATTTTGTATGGGGTAACTGTATATTGCGTTTTTAAATGTTTGTGGTTACTTTTTTAAATTTGTTTTTAAATATCAATGGGAAGGGAGTTCTACAACTAACCATAGAGGAAAAACGAACACAGAAGATGAACTCTCCTATATTCAACTGTAAGCCACTTCAAAATATGATGTGGGGTGTGTGTTCATAACGGGTCTCATTAAAAATGAATCTAACCGAGATCATAGCTATCTGCAGTTTTGTGCCCAACTCTACTGTGACATCAAGAAAGACAAGAGAACAGTAGTTTAAGTGTGGAATCACAAATGAAGACACCGACTGCTTACTTAATTCGGATGGCAACATATTCTTATACAGCTTTAGTTTGTACAGCACATGATGCATTTTCATTGCCAAGTTACTCACTTGCAAGTTCCACGAAAGAGTTTTATAAATTATAACACCTAAGCACTTCACATAATCTACATGGAAGTTTCAAGTACCTTTATTCTACTCGGTGATTTATACCCCGTGGTGTTTATAACCGATGAAATTCGCCTTCATATTCTGCGTGTTGAACGACAATTTCTTGCGTTCAGCCCGTTTACAAATATTTTCAACATCCATGTTCACCTTCCTAATACTATCTTCTAATTCAGAAGGTGATACATGGAAGTAAACCTGAAGGTCATTTGCGTACATCAAATATTTACAACATCTAATAGAAGCATTTGTCTGACGTACATGGAAAATAAAAATGGACCTAAAACAGAACCCTGTGGAACTTCGAACTTAACCCCACGAAGACTTTTCACTATTCGCCCCAATTACAGCTTGTTTCCTTCCTCTTAGATATGGTTGATAAAAGAGAGGGAAATTGTGAGGGCAAAAAAGAGATAGAGATATATAGGTAAATAGAAAGAGAGAGATAGTGAGAAAGAGTAAGATATTAGTGAGAGCGAGGGAGAGAGAGAGTAAGTTATTAGACAGAGAGGAGAGAGAGAGAAAGAGAGAGAGAGGAGAGAGACAGAGAGAGGAGAGAGAGAGAGAGAGAGAGAGAGAGAGAGAGAGAGAGAGTGAAAAAAAAGANCAGACAGAGAGAGAGAGACAGAGAGAGAGAGAGAGAGAGAGACAGAGAGAGAGAGTATAAGAGAATATATTAGGAATCAAAAATAATATTTCAATAAAGACCAACATGTAAAATATTAATAACGTGGTAAAGAGAAAGGGATGTTAAAAATAAAAAACGAGTAATTTAAAAATAAATAGAGAAAGGAGACAATAAATAAGAGACTTCTAGTGAAACATGAAGATGTAGAAAAAGTTGATGAAAATGGGATTATTTTTGCATGGGAAATCGTTTCCTCTGCTCATAATAGACTATACAAAATATTTTTTGTTATAAATTTTCTCAGCCTAAAGAATATATTCTTCAATATATTCAAGATTCACCGAGGAATACATTTTTAAATTTGAAGGTGAATGAGTCAATCTACAGCTAAGGCCCTTATTCGAGAAGACCGGTTCTTCCCTAACTTACACCTATAAGAATGGCCTTACATCCATATTATAAAATTGGTTAAATTACGCCTGCCTGTCTGCCCGTGACAAAATAGAAAGAAAAAGCGTCTGAACAAATCGTTTGTCTTTTTTTCAACCTCCACTAGACTACAGAACATATGTCACTTTTTAAAGGTGCTTATGCAGATGAGGACATTTGGCTTCTTCTGATATCTTTAAATAAGGATATTTTTCAAAGGGTTGTTGCAATTGTTGTAGTTATATAGGGATGAATTGTTTTACGGATTATATTTTTCAAAGTTTGAAGATTATCGTTTAGTGGATTATGAACTAATTTTTTGAAATGTGATTTACATCATCAACTAGTTTCATTAACTTAGGGTAATAATTAACAATTCGTGTTCAGCCCAAGACAAAACCAGTGATATATCTCGTGCAAGTGAAAAGGTTAAGTGCTTGCTCTGAAATCATTGAGCGCAACATCCACTCCTGAAAGGACAGATTGTTATCTCTGCGCGTAAATTATAACGAACAAAGCGAGGGCAGTAAGATGGATTTCATACAGTAAACCCAAGAATTTATGTATCTGGTTTAATTAGTTTTTGATTGATCTTATAAATTTTATCATCGGGGAAGTTTTTGCCTTTTGCTTTATGAAAATCATTTAAGCAGTTAACATTTTTATATTTCAATGATTTCATTGTGGTTCACGTCTCGCAGTTTTTCTGATATATTAAAAACTATTAAGGGTTGAAAAAAATTTATTAGCAGTAATAATCAAGCAATAGTCTTTATTTTTACAGATGACGGAATTTGTGATGTTAAAGGTAGTAAACACATTCAGGGTTTGACCTGAAATGTTTCGATGATTTAGGATGATCATCGATCTTTTAGTTGTTGATGATAGTGTTTATTAAAAACTGAACGGTTTGTATGTAAATATTTGCGGAATATCGCAGTCATAAGAGTTCAAATTTCACCTACTATTAATAAAGGTTTTTAGATGAGATAAAAAAGTCAGTGTCACGAGCGGGATTCGAACCCACGATCTTCGGCTTGATACGCCGCTACTCAACCACTTGAGCTATCGTGACTTCGATCCACTCGGACACTAACTTCCAATCTCAACCCCACCTTTTTGAATTTTTTGAAAAATGGCAAAAAGAAGGGAAAATTCAAAAGGTGGGGTTGAGATGGGAATTTAGTGTCCGAGTGGATCGAATTCATGATACTTCCCATCTCAACCCCACACTTTGAATTTTCCTTCAATTTCTTCATAAAAGGATCCTGCGTATCTAGCCGAAGATCATGGGTTCGAATCCTCGGGCATTAACGTCCCATCAATTCAAATAATTCAAAAGGTGGGGTTGAGTTGGGAAGTTAGTGACCGAGTGGATCGAAGTCACGATAGGTCAAGCGGCGTATCAAGCCGAAGGTCGTGGGTTCGAATCCCGCTCGTGACACTGACTTTTTTATCTCAACTAAAAACCTTAATTCATTGAATGATATTAATTGGTTAAGCGGACCACGAAAACTAGTGAATTTCACCATACTGTTTTGAAAATCTTGCTGATCCACAAGATCAATATCTTCGTGATTTGTCATAGACCCGTTCAAACCGATTTTCTCCAAAATTTGCAAGGTATTAGTTGTATACCAAATGTGGTAGTTTTTTTGAAGTATATACATCAATGCGAAACAGAGTTCATGAAATTTTATGTCAAAATGAAATTCAAAAAAAATAATTGCGACTGATCCTTACATAAATAACAACAAAATATACCTGGAAGAATAAAAAATCTGAAACTAATAGAAAGGCTTTATTGTGTTATGCAGATAGATGCTGATGTTGATAGAGTGGAGGCAACAGTCAAAGGACTTATCGAAACCACTAGGCCCCAATACCATCAAGTTTGCAAGGTGAAATCCATGCAATAGAACTCTGGAAGAAAGAAATACTTAAAAAATATTCTCAGTCACCAAAGTAATAAATGCCTTAAACCTCTCCACCTTTAATTCAAAGTTTATCTGGGTACAACATATCTCTCGTTGGAAATCGTCTGATGTGGGGTACCAGAACACAAGGGGATTTTTTTTTGTATTATGAAATAATTCTACATCTGGTAAACTCTGTGCGAGTGAGATTTTCGAATCGAAATATCGTTTAACGTTGTGCTTACGACTTATTATGTGTTACTCGCTCCCCTAATAATTTAATAAGTTTTAATTAATTATTGCCGGGGACTTGTGTCGAGACCCGCGAATCAGCCGGGCAAAGCGGGTCCAGCATTCTAGAAGTTCTGTATTACCAGATTCTCGAATAAATCCTGACATTGAAACCATTTCCTTTCAGCACTTGCAAGCGGAGACTGCGGACGTGGGATGACCGATTTTTTTGGTGATACTCATTCAAATATTCGATGTTCGATCGTTCTTGCCAATGGGCCCTGTGAGTCGAGGAAAAATTTAAAAATTACTTTTTGTTTATAATATTTTATTGCTCATGAATTTGTTTTAACACCACCAAAAATCGAGGCAGGAGATAAGGGACCGGAGCCAAGGAACCCGCCTCGACCGCCTCAGCCTAGCAAGGTAGAAATGGAGGACAGCCTTACCTTTAGTTTTTCGGAGACTACGGACCGAAGTGGATAAAAAACCGATTACATAGAGATAATTATTAAAACGCCCACCTCCTCGAGAGGTAACTACGTCTGTCGCGCTCTGACTACTTACGGTCTCCCCCGCCGGGCATTAGATTGTTAAAGTATAGTTTTCTGCCATTTTCATTTTTTATCTCAAGGTTATTAACTATCAGTCAATTGACTATTTTCTCCCTCTCCCCTTTTCTCTAGAGGAAGGAGTCAGATCATCTTCGGACCAGAATTGACCTAACAGGCCTCCTCCTCAGAACATCCGGGGATCAGAATTACCTATCCGGCCTCGTTCTCAGAACATCTTTGGACCAGAATTGACCTAACGTGCCTTCTTCTCAGAACATCTTTGGACCAGAATTGACCTAACTTGCCTTCTTCTCAGAACATCCGATGACCAGAATTGACCTAACCTGCCTCCTTCTCAAAACATCTGGGGACCAGATTTGACCTAACCTCTCTCCTTCTCAGAACATCTTGGGACCAGAATTGACCTAACCTGTCTCCTTCTCAAAACAACTTCGGACCAGAATTGACCTAACCTGCCTCCTTATCAGAACGGAAAGGGATTAGAATTGACATAACCTGCCTCGTTCTCACAATATGCAGGATTCATAATTGACCTATCCGGCCTCCTCAAAATATCTGAGGTCCAGAATTGACCTAACCGGTCTTAAAATGCGTTTAATGTAAAAAACTATTAAGTATTGTTTACGCTCATCAAATCCTCAACATAAATGTACAATTCGTGCCATATTCAAAATTTCATTTTTCTTTACACGAACTCTTTTTTTAATTAAAAGAGGAGTGAACGTTTTAAAACCTAAAAGATATATTTTTTAAATAAATAATTTTGTTTTAAACTTAAACTTTTTTCACAGAGTGAAACAGGTCTCATGAGATTCCGAGTTTGCGAAGTGGTTTAAATAGATACTTCGATTATAAGTTTCAGAGGTTGATTATAAGTTTGTGAAAGCACAAAATCACTCGATAGTTTAACCACCGTGTAATCAAACGGGAGCACGCCTGTTGAAATTGTCGTCCGTCTCCTATTAATTTTGCAAATCGGCGAGGGTTGCGCAATTTGAAGGATCTGGGAGAAACGGGGCCATAAGAGTGAGGGGCCCGATAGGCATGTCCGGTTTCAGTTTCTTCAGCTTCCGGTCAAGGCCTCTGACAATTTGCCCCTGGAAAACGGAATTTGACAGATTTTGACCCGGACGAACTCATTTGGCTTTCTCACCTTCAAATCACAAAAATTTGCTTAAAATCTTCCGAATTATTATTTCAACAAGATTCTTAATAGACTATTAAAAAATTGTACTTTTAAGAAAGCTTGATTAGCATCTTCAAAAAGACTAAACAATAGTCACAAATGTTTTGAAATAGGTAAAAAGGAAGTGTCCATTATGTTCACACATGTCTTATCCTGGAAGTTATCTTAACCTTGAACAATTTTATCGAAGAAAAAGTATTGTTGTCAAATTTTCCGCCCATTACAGACCGTCCAACAAGAATCCGACATTCTATACGTGACTATTGCAAAATTCCGAGTAAAAAATTCTCAGTCGATCGTTTTCCCGAAGGAAAAACGAGAAGTAAAATAACGGTTCTGGTCAAGACGACAGGTCTTCAGATCCGCTTTGGCGACCTTCAAAAATCCTTGGGGGTCTTCCGTTCCGAGACGCCAAATCGCCCACGAAAACAGGATAAAATTACCACCGGGTCGTCAACTACGCCGACACTTATGACCGGCCATTAGCGGTTCCACATGCTATCAGCATATTTATTATTGCCAGTTGAAATCCCGTGTTTGCCCATTCCTCCAGACATTTCCTTTTACGAAAAACGCATGCAATAATGCGCATTGGATTAATATAAAGAAAATATATCAAATCGATATGTCCTCAAAAGACATAATTAATAACAGACACTGAAATAAATTTAGCTTAAAAGAAACCACATTCTATTAAAAGTTTTGGCCTTTATTAATAACAATAACAATAAATCTTTATTCGCTTTAATGGAAAATACAAAATATAATATATTTTTTTTAGATTCTAAGTCTAATATAAAAAAAGTCAGCACATGATCATAAAAGTACATAATATTTTATTCTTTCATCTCAGCATTTCCATACTACTTGTCCCGCATAGTAAGAGTTGTAAAATAAACAATATCTTTTTATTATAATAAAACAAGTAAAAGATAATATTATTAAGAAAAAAGATTTTAAGAAACTGAGAAACTTAGTCTATTGAAAAGAATGCATAATAAATTTTTTGTAATTGACTAAAATTCTGAAATTACTGGTATTAATTATATTTTCATAAATACATTTAGGTATAGAATTATACAAAAAATAAAGTAAAATAAAGAATTTTTTTTGGTCACATCCAGTCCTCTTTTTTTGTTTTACATTTCTTTTTGGCAAGTCATGGCAATCTTGAATGATATAAATTTTTTATGAAGTAATTTGTATTTAAAAATATGAAAATATGAACATTTTAAAAATTTTGTTTTAAATTTCTAACTTTAAATTCCTTGTATTTAATTGAGACTATTTAAGTAAAAAAATAAAAATTATACGCAGATAAATTCACTAGTTTCGTGGTCCGCTTGACCAATTAATATATTAAAATTAATTTAGGTTTTTTGGTTGAGATAAACAGTCAGTGTCACGAGCGGGATTCGAACCCACGACCTTCGGCTTGATACGCCGCTAGTCTACCACTTGAGCTATCGTGACCTCGAACCACTCGGACACTAACTTCCCATCTCAACCAAACCTTTTGACTTTTCGCTACTTTTTGACATTTTTCGTGCCGCTCGTGACGCTGACTTTTTTATCTCAACTAAAAACCTTAATTAATTGGTCAAGCGGACCACGAAACTAGTGTATTTAGTAAGTTTAAATGAAGTATATTTCACTAAAGCTCTCCGTGGCCATTTCATAGATAACACGACATTTGAAAAATGGCAAAAAGGAGGGAAAATTCAAAAGGTGGGGTTGAGATGGGAAGTTAGTGTCCGAGTGGATCGAGGTCACGATAGCTCAAGTGGTAGAGTAGCGGCGTATCAACTCAATCATCTCAACCCCACCTTTTGAATTTTCCCTCCTTTTTGCCATTTTTCGTGCCGCGCGTGACGCTGACTTTTTTATCTAAACTAAAAACCTTAATTAATTGGTCTAGCGGACCACGAAACTATTGAATTTAATAAATTTAAATGAAGTATACTTTCACTAAAGCTCTCCGCGGCCATTTCATAGATTACACGACATTTGAAAAATGCCAAAAAGGAGGAAAAATTCAAAAGGTAGGGTTGAGATGAGAAGTTAGTGTCCGGTGGAGCGAGGTCACGATAGCTCAAGTGGTAGAGCAGCGGCGTATCAGCTGAAGATCGTGGGTTCGAATCCCGCTCGTGACGTTGACTTTTTTATCTCAACTAAAAACCTTAATTAATTGTATTACATACTGTGACGACTTTGAAAGATCCTAGATTGATTTGAATCTCCCTAGATCTTTTCCGTGTTCAAATGTAAAGAGAAAATATTTTATCAATTATTTTAAGGATAAAAAGAACAGTAAAAATACCCAGAATTTTGAAAAAAATTGTTCCTGGAGGCAGGAATCGAACACTACTTACATGCATGCCATTGGTCAACTATTTTAAAAATGGCTGATCACCCTAGCCAAAGTTTTTGAAACATCCTAGCATGTCCTGAATTTTTGCAACGTATTACCAATATTATCGCACATATAGTAATATATATCGATATGTAATTTTGGATCACGTGATCCACATCATCTTATGACACACGGCTTCTGAAATGTCAAAGGATTCTGAATCACACATCCTTAGAACGATTATTTGTCATATTTTGTGCGATCGCGAAGGTCGCCAAAGGGGATCTGAAGACCTGTCCTCTTAACCGGAACGTTAACCCGGAAAAATGGAAAAATGCCGAATTCTTGTCGGTCGATCTTGGATTTGCGGAACATTTGACCTCAGTTTTATTGCCTCCTCATACCGTTCGATATTTTATCGTTTATATTTTCGCATTACGTCATGTTCCTAAAACCGAGATTTCACAAAGTTTAAGGTTTTTGGTATCGACATTTTTATGTGATATAAAAAGATTCAAGCAGTACAAACTACTGCGATGGGAAATTGAAATTTTTTTGAAGACAAAAATTTTCCTAGCTATTTTCTGTGTTCAAATATAAACAGAAAATATTTTATGAAAGATTTTAAGGATAAAAGAAACAAACTGTAAAAATAGGCATAACCGTCGAAGATAACTTGAAAAAAATTGTTTCTGGTGGCAGGAATCGAAAAGTACAAAACTTGCAATGCCATTCCTCAACTATTTTAAAACTGTCTGGTCCGTCAAGCCAAAATAAGTTGAAACCACGCGGTGATCTACAAAAATGATGGATGTGTGTAATTCTTGACGTGTCGTGATATAGTCGTAAAATAGAAATTGAAGCCGCAGTGAAAGTTGTGAAATTTCACCTGTGCAAAAGTCCAACATGGAACCACATACTTGCAAAATTCGAATTATAAAATCAATTTCCAACAAAGACGACACGAAGGACCCACTGACCCTATCGTGATAAAGTACTGACCCTGTTTCCCAATAGGCTAACCAGTCTAGCTTAACTTTTCTGATATTTCACTTTTTGGCAATAATTTTAGTCAACACTATAATGGTAAACTTTCTCAATATTTAAACCTTATACTGTTAAAGTTGGTTTTTAATTATTACAACAATCTGCTTATCATGAAAATAATTAACTAGCTGACAAAGCAAATATAAAAGCGAATTATTCGCCAAGCTCACATTTTGATTAACTTTTATCTTTTATTGGAACAATTTATTCATCAAGTTCACTAGTTTTTACTAGATTGACGATATAACACTGACAGCTGAAGAAGTCGAAGTACTGAAACGAGTTTGACAGCGATGATGGCGGGACCAGGGATGATCGGAAAGAACCAGACAGGTTCATCACCCTGCAGACGTCAAATATCAAGGGGATTTCATAATCTACAATATCGACTTGATTTCCACGGCTAACTTTTCGCTTTATTGCTTGAAGATCTACAGGAAAATAATGTTAAACGGTCTGAGCACTTGAGGAATAATCGCTGTAGTTTGGGTATATTTAGTATTGTCCTGAAACTTGTTTTGTGAAGGATGTTTTATGTTAACGTTGTGCAAATTCTATCTTATCTTAGTATTCAATGACACGTCAATTAAGGATATCGTGAGATTTCCTCCTGTGGTCTTCGGGGTGATGAAACTAGGCAATCCCTTCCGGTTATCTCGGTCTGGCTATCCTAGCTGAGTTGGCGACGAGGTTGATCTGCAGATTCGAATTAAGGAATTCAAGTCGAAATCTTATATTAATTTTGATTTTGGAATCATAAAAATTTTGATTTGACAACGACTAACGACGATAGATGTGAGATTTCCTCTTGGGGTCTGGTCTCTTCAGCTTCACCCCATCTTTATTGGGTCCTTCATTTTGTCATTGCTACGGAAGAATCTTTCTATGACAATTCAATTGTTCAGATGCTATAAAAGATGGTTAGTTAAAAGAATGAAAAATCTTAGGCAGTTTTAATTTACGGAATGAGAACTTGTATGAGGAAAACATCATCAGAATTCACCACCGTGCAATCTCAACAACCTCACAATATTCCATGACATTGACTTGATTACCTTTTGGTTCGAAATGTTTCATCCTGGAATCCTCGCTTATGAGATGAGAGATTTTCTTCCTCATAAAAGAAAAAATGAAATATTTACCCAAATTTGACAAACACTGATCCGTTGATTGGTCGGTGACATTATTTGCAAAGTTGCTCTTTTTTTTTAATTGTGGACAGTCCAAATGGACAACATAGTCAACCATCAAGTAGGTAAATTTTCTAACCTAAGCAAACAATTAGTAGTATAATTAAAATAATAAGTTTCAATTAATTAAGGTTTTTACGTGAAATAAAAAAAGTCAGTGTCACGAGCTGGATTCGAACCAACGATCTTCGGCTAGATACGCCACTACTCTACCTTGAGCTATCGTGACTTTGATCCACTCGGACACTAACTTCCCAACTCAACCCCACCTTTTTGAATTTTTTGAAAAATGGCAAAAAGGAGGGACAATTCAAAAGGTGGGGTTGAGATGGGAAGTTAGTGTCCGAGTGGATCGAGGTCACGATAGCTCAAGTGGTAGAGCAGCGGCGTATCTAGCCGAAGATCGTGGGTTCGAATCCCGCTTGTGACACTGACCTTTTTATCTCAGCCAAAACCTTAATTAATTGAAAATAATTTATTTGGTCAAGCGGACCACAAAACCTAATAAATGTAATAAGCAAAAATGAAGTATACTTCACTAAAGCTCTGTGAGGCCATTTCATTTGTCCAAGAATCAATTTGATTACACGACGTAGTGGGTTCGAATCCCCTTCGTGACGCTGACTTTTTTATCTTAAACAATACCTTTCATAAACATTAATTAATTGAAAAAAGTTGAGATGGGAAGTTTCATTTTGGCATAAAATTTCATAACTCTGTTTCGCATTGATGTATATACTCAAAAAAAACTACCACATTTGGTATACAATTATACCTTGCAAATTTTGGAGAAAATCGGTTTGAACGGGTCTATGACAAATCACGAAGATATTGATCTTGTGGATCAGCAAGTTTTTCAAAACAGTATGGTGAAATTCACTAGTTTTCGTGGTCCGCTTAACCAATTAATATCATTCAATGGATTAAGGTTTTTAGTTGAGATAAAAAAGTCAGTGTCACGAGCGGGATTCGAACCCATGACCTTCGGGCTTGATACGCCGCTACTCTACCACTTGAGCTATTGTGACCTCGATCCACTCGGTCACTAACTTCCCAACTCAACCCCACCTTTTGAATTTTCCCTCCTTTTAAGGGGAAAATTGAGGGAAAATTCAAAGGGTTTGAATCATCAATCAATTTATCGTAAACGACTCCATTAGTTTGATGATGGATAGAAGCCTAAATGAGTCAGACCAAACCTAAAAAAATGTTACAAAGCCAAACTACAATAGAAATGTTTCGAGAAGAACCTGAAAGTACGAAGAAATTTAGTTTGATGAAAGAAAACATCCAAAAATGGTCAAAATGATGACCTAGAAGTTGCAATATATACAAAAATATTTACGAACCTTAGTATAACTGTTCACATAAAAAATACTACATCTATAAAACTCCAGAAACTATTTCTCAGCGACTTCTTAAGTGACCCACCACAGAAAGAAGACACAACCATCACAACATTTGTCAATTTCGCCATGCGAGGAAACGTAATCTATAATTCCACGACCGACTACGAAGTCAATCAATAACTAAATTCACTAATTTCGTGGTCCGCTTGACCAATTAATATCTTTCAATTAATTAAGGTTTTTAGTTGAGATAAAAAAGTCAATGTCACGAGCGGGATTCGAACCCACGACCTTCGGGCTTGATACGCCGCTACTGTACCACTTGAGTTAACGCGACTTCGATCCACTCGGGCACTAACAGCCATCTCAACCCCACCTTTTGAGGGACAATTCAAAGGGTGGGGTTGAGATGGGTAGTGTCCGAGTGGATCGAGGTCACGATAGCTCAAGTGGTAGAGCAGCGGCGTATCTAGCCGAAGGTCGTGGGTTCGAATCCCGCTCTTACCATTGACTTTTTTATCACAACTAAAATCCTTAATTAATTTAAAAATATTATTGGTCAAGCGGACCACGAAAACTAGTGAACTTGATGAAGTAATTGTTCCAATAAAAGATGATAAAAATTTATCAAAATGTGAGCTTGGTGAATAATTCGCTTTTATATTTGCTTTGTTAGCTAGTTAATTATTTTCATCTGACTTTTTTATCCCAACTAAAAACCTTAATTTCATCAAGATTGAAGTGCAATAAAATAAAGTCTCATATTTAGTTGTTAGAGAGAAGCGTGTATGAATTGATGGTTTAAATAAATAGATAAATACTTACATAGATGGGCAGAAAGATGCACAAGTATAAGACAGAGTAATTGATGGAACGATTGATTTGAGGTATGAATAATTTAAATGGATGGATTGATTGTAGTCTCGGCAGAGTCTGGCAAGACCAGCGAAGCAGCGAAGTTTTGCGGGTCAAGGCATTTACCCCTTATTCTTGTTTTAGGGTTCTTGGTTCTCTCGTTAGTATAAAATCATCCTTCTCTTTCAACTTTTAAACTGTGTTATAGAAAGTAAATTGAAATAGGTAATACTTATAAAATTTTGCTTCATGTACTTCTTTTCCTCATCTGTAGAAGCCTGGGTTTTTCATTTCTGATGAGAATTTATGGTTTGTTTACAATAGCAGAACCATTTTCAAATTTAATTTTAAGTTTTTCAAGTTCATATATTAGACCGTATGGAGGAGTACGAACCTATATTATTATATCCCCTGATGGTTGAAATTTATCATCCTTGCGTGTAATTTATTCGTGACGCAAGGGGACTTGATACGAAGAATCCTTTTTCGAGACCTAGTAACGTTGTGCAAATCGTTTAAGATCCGTCTTTAAAATCCCTGCCCTAGATATAAATACCTTGACATCCGATTTATTTCTTTTTTCAACTGAATGTTTTCTTATTTGGTAAAGTCGATTGGCTACAATCAATTCTGTCTCGGGTTACGCGGGTCGCACGGGCGACTTTTAACTTCAAGACATAAAATATGACTCAAGGTTTTTTAAATTCCATCGAAGACTTTATTTACAAAGTCTTTACAAGGCTACATGATCAAAACAGTTTCATTTGTCTTCTATTGATTTACAAATACATCTCAATAATGTAAGATTTTATACTTTTATTGCTATTAAATTATATATGTATTAACTTAACTCACTTTCACTATGTTCATATATTTATGTTCATTTCTCTGTTTTCCTCTCCCTTCTCTTTCATTCTCTCTCTCTCTTTCTCTCTCTCTCTTTCTTTCTCTCTCTCTCTCTTTCTCTCTCTCTCTTTATCTCTATCTCTTTACACACTTCACTGTCTGTGTGAATCTTTACTCTTGTGTTTGGTGGTCTATACGCAGTCTCAATTATTGTGTGTGCCAATACTTTGGAGAATTGATTCTTTCGCTCGGTTGCTGTAGCAGAACACACAGACTTGTAATATTGCACCGTTCTTATTATAAAGCTATTTATTTTTATAGCACACTTTAACACCAATGGTTTGGAAATAGATAAGTTCAAATCCGCACGCATGTACAGCACATACACACATGTGCAGAGTTAAGCCTAACACTTCTCCCAGTCCACCTGCAAGTTCGCTTTTTGTAATTTAAGATAAATTACCGGCAGATCTTGAGAATCACCCACCTCTGGTGTTGGAAGTCCGCGATCAATCCTAGGTCTTGTCCGTCCAGCCACCGATGTTGGGCTTAGGGTGTTGTAAACAGCTAGGTCAATTTATCCAACGCCTGTAGATCCTATATCCAAAACCATTCATATTCTCATTCTTAAAGACATTCTTTTTCATTTACATACGTGAAGTACTTCCTCCATCACCGTGAAATATTATAGATCTAACATGAGGTACGATGAGGTACTCAGTATTCCGCCATCGACCATTTCACACTACACATTTCACACACTAAATTAATTCGCTCAATACATGCAGGGATGCAAAACTATGATTACTAAATACAACAAAACAATCCTGCTTCCTTCAAAATCAGAAGCCGGAGATATTCATTGCACACGACACGATTCTCTCTAAAATATAGAATCGATAAAGTTAAAGAAATTCACCTGTTTTGCGATAATCGTGGAGGAAAAAACAAGTACCAAGCACTGGATTAGGGCGATCATCACGATGGTGGAGCTCCACCTTTTTAATAAAATAAAAGTGTACTTTCTAAAGCTAAGGTACTCTTTTCTCCCTTGCGACCGAGATTTCGGGCTTTAAAAAAAGTTGAATAAAATCGAACGGATGTATACTCATGACGAGTACATTAACACCATCTTTACTCCTTCCAATTAATTAAGGTTTTTAGTTGAGATAAAAAAGCCAGTGTCATGAGCGGGATTCGAACCCACGATCTTCGGCTAGATACGCCGCTGCTCTACCACTTCTGCTATCTTTTTTTTTCTTTTCTTTTTGCCATGACCACTGATCATTAGAGACGCTTTGGTTTGGCTGTCCTCTCTAGTCCACCCACCCTGGAGTCATGGCCCACTCTATGTGGAACCACGGCGACAACGGGTGGTATAGTGTGGTTGAGAGGCGAGACCCCGAAACGGCTCACCTCGTGTTCTCATCCACGGCCCCTTTTCTCAATCCAAACTCCTTCATTCTATCCTGTGACCCCTCCTAACCCTTGGTTACAAGGGGGGTATCCGGGCACAAAATAATGGTGTAGCCTTGAGGGCGTGGCAACCTCTCTAAATCACAAGCTGTCTTGTGTCGGCCTGAGGGTCGGCAGGGGCGGCGGGTGCCTTAGCAGAGTACACGAGGGCCAGTGCACCAGATCCTGTCTGCATAGATGGGGGAGGGTTGTATGGCCATCTGTACCACGGGGTGACAGAATGTTTCCAAAAACCAGCCCTTGTCACATTGGGAACGGTTTCGTGGTGGTACGTGGTGACGCCCCTGGCGGGAACTTAGACAGAGGCTGTCTTCTATTTGTGACCTTTCGTGAAGCTTGCGATAGTAGTACCCCCCGTTCCTCACGGGAAACGTTGCGACCGGACGACAGCATGTAAGCGTTGAGGACGTCATGATCATGCTACAGTCCCTCGAATGCGTAAGTAAGCGATTGGAAAAGGGTAGTGAGTCGGCGTCTTTGACTTGAGTATGCTTTGCATTGTTGTGCGTATGACCGGCGTAGTACCCTTGGGGAAGCGAAGGATCGGACCACCTAGGCTAGACCTATGGCGTCCCTCGAATGCGTGCAGCAGGTGTAGGCTGAGCTCGATAAGAGACTTTTTACCGTAGACAGTGCTCATCTAGGGGGTGGGTAGCAATCCCACTTTAATCCGAAACCGTTGTCGGGGCGTTCCCGAAAGTTTCTACGCTAGGGGAGCCTCTACACTCAGAGAGATAGAGTCGCCTTCTCTATCGAGGGAGTACGCGAGGGGGGGGACGGGCTGATGTATTTCGGCCCGTTAGCCCCTCGCGTGCGGCGTACGACCCGACGCACAATGCGGGCCCGACCATTCGGAGTGGACAAGCGGAGAGCGTGGCTACTGACCCGTAGGGGCCGGGACACCACTACACCAATGCTGCGGCGGTAACACTTTTCCGTCGTATGCGTCAGCTCTCATCTTGAGAATCAAAACGTCCGGTAAGGCCATGAGCCAGGTGCGGACGTTAAAGATCCTCTTGTCTTGTTGACGATGAGTAATCGGGAAAGCATGTCCTCTCTAGTCAACAGTGGGGGTTATTTGAGAAAATACAGCTTAAATGGTCGGAAACGACCAAAGTACAGGTTTCCTAACCTCGCTGGTTTTTATCTATCATCACCTAATAACACACCACTGACCTGAGAGGAAATTTTCGCCTTGCTCGTCATGAGCAGAATTATTTGAGGGAAGGAAGGTAAAATGATAGGAGACGACCAAGCTAGAGGTTACTTACTCCACAGACCCCATTAAGAAATCTTACAATATTTGTTGTACTTACCGCGTGGTACTTGATAACATCACTTTTTTGGTTTATCATCATCGAATAACACACAGCAGATTGCAAAAATTTATCGTAAAAGACTCATTAGTTTGATGATGGATAGAAGCTTAAATGCGTCAAACCAAACCTAAAAAAATGGTAAAAATCCAAACTACAATAGAAATGTTTCCAGAAGAACCTGAAAGTACGAAGAAATTTAGATTGATGAAAGAAAACATCCAAAAATGGTCAAAATGGTGACCGAGAAGTTGCAATATATACAGAAATATTTACGAACCTTAGTATAACTGTTCACATAAAAAATACTACATCTATAAAACTCCAGTAACTATTTCTCAGCGACTTCTTAAGTCACAACCATCGCAACATTTGTCAATTTTGCCATGCGGGGAAACGTCATCGATAATTCCACGACCGACTGCGAAGTCAATCAATAACTTTCAATTAAATAAGGTTTTTAGTTAAAAAAAAGTCAGTGTTCTTATTTTCGGCTAAATACGCCGCTGCTCTACCACTTGAGCTGTCGTGACCTTGATCGACTCGGACACTAACTTCTCATCTCAACCCCACCTTTTGAATTTTCCCTCCTTTTTGCCATTTTTCAAATTAGCCCAGTTGGCTCAGCAATGATAAAAAATCTACCAAAAGTCGTTTTTCAACCTATTACATTAAACAAAATACGTCCTTGGAGATATCTATTTGCAAAATATCAAAAGAAATTCATGATTTCATGATTCATCCCAAGCACCAGGCACTATTAAAACGTCTGAGTTCATTGATGGCCTAGTAGCCTACCATTTCCAGCTGAAGAAGAGAAAAACTTCTAATATTGCGCTACCAACTACAAAGTTGTACACAAAGATTCCAGTCAATGCTGCAAAAATGAAGGATTTGAAGAGCCTCAAGCAGGGCATCCCACAAACGGCAGTTCACACTTTTTGCAGTCCATTTTTCCGCATGGCTTAAAACAAACTATTGAGTTAATTAATTAAGGTTTTTAGTTGAGATGAAAAAAAGTTAATGGCACGAGCGGGATTCGAACCCACGATCTTCGGCTAGATACGCCGCTGCTCTACCACTTGAGCTATCGTGACCTCGATCCACTCGGACATCAACTTCCTATCTCAACCCCACCTAAAGTGGTAGAGTAGCGGCGTATCTAGCCGAAGATCGTGGGTTCGAATCCCGCTCGTGCCATTAACTTTTTTTCATCTCAACTAAAAACCTTAATTAATTGTAATGTATTAATTGGTCAAGCGGACCACGAAATTAGTGAATTTATTTCGTTAATATTGCTCTTTTGGGTTTTTTATTTTAATGGTGTTTAAAACTTCTTTTTAGAATGTATGTTTAATTGTATTAAATATTTTCGAGGCGGTAACTTCATTTCTTGCAGAAAACGAACTCTTCTCTACAACAAAAAGTGTTTAGAGCAGAACAGAGACATGTACACACAACAAAAATGGCTACCCTGCTCGCAACCATTGATGAATTTAGAGAAAACCTCAAAATACATTTGTATAATAGCCTAATTATTGTCTGTAATTTATTCAAAATTTTAGACCAGAAAATACCTAATTAAAACAGTTTTTCGCCTCTCCTGTAAAATTTAGTTTTTTGGGACATGTCCCCTTTCTGCAATCAGTGATTCGTATAGAGACAAGGAATTGCACTCTTCAATTAGGGACACATCGAGAAATCTTTCTCTGCATGCTGGACATATAGTGAACTTATGCCATAAAGTATGTGTTCCTGTGTAAATCTCGCATGGCCTATCCTTAATCGGCTGAGGACTACCCTTCTATGAGTCTTGATAAGTGAGAGCTTCTTCGCAAAATATATTAGTTTGGGGAAAACAGATTATTAAATATATTACTACGATTTTATTATGGAAATGGGCAATAATTGTGACATTTTAGCGGATTCTATAAAGCAATCTGGCCGTATAGATAAGAACTTGTTTTAGAATTTAAATATCAAAAAAGTATTTATATTGATATTTATAAACTGTCGAACAGGTTCGAAACGTAAAATCGATATCGGATTGACATTTATTTATTGTTTGTAATAAAAAAAACAGCGAGTTTTGAGTTATATACTCGTTTAATTTTGAAAGGCTATTTATTTATTTTTTTGACAGGGGCATTCGACAGCTTGGTCATTTCAGCCCCGAAGCACTAACATAATACCGCTACACACTCGATGCACAATCACGCTAATAAATACATTCATGCCTATATACATTGATCGCACTCATACTGTTTAGTAGATGGAGTACTGGATATTTCTCCATCTACCTATTCCATATAATAAACTAATCTAGATTGGGGTCGATGGGGTATGGTTATAAAATTTCCGCCATTGGCCCGTCATACTCACAACCTGAGAGGCGATGGATTCATTCCCATTCACGCTAATAATACATTCACTCATAAACAACACAGAAACACAAAACACATATTTTGAAGGCTATATACAATAAAAAATTCCCAATTCCCCTAAAAATCGGAACGGGGTCTCAGAAACCCGCTACCTTATTCGAGAACTCTTCTTAAATCTGGCGGCATGCCTACACGCTCTCTGTATGGAGCCAAGGCATGACACTCGTCTATTATGTGGGACACATCGAGCAACCTTCCTCTTCATAAGGGGCACCTGCGCTGGCTCTGGCCCCAAAGCAGGTGCCCGGGTGTCAACCGCGTATGGCCAATCCTCAGTCGCGTGAGGACGATCCCTCGTCTCCTGCTCAGGTTCTCTGAGAAACATCTACCAGTCGTGCCCTTGACTATTTATTGCTATTGTATTGAAATATTGTTTCCAAGCTATGTCAAGATATTGTGATCGTTGTTTATTGCATGGTACGAATTCCCAACAACATAAAATGTTACAATTTTGTGTTACAAACTTTACGTTAAAATGTGTGTAGTCAAGCTTTTTTAATTAATTATTTATTTTTTTAAACTTAATTTAAAAAAATATAAGTAGTTATTAGATTATTGTGGTTTTTATTGGATAAAATTTTAGGTTTATTAAATTGACCACTACTCCAAAGATCAATCAATCGTAAATGGAGATTTTATTGTAATGTTAACATTTCAAAATAGTAGTTTTTTTTTTTTTTTTTTTTTCCCCGGCTAACTACCTGGGTCATCGCCGGCGCCTCACATATAAACCTTCTCGCATTTTCTTCTTGTCTACCTTATGTATATATTCTTTTCTGAGTCTTCTTATGCCTCAACTAAACAACTGTTGCCTTCCGATTCACCTAATTCATCTAAAAGGGGATTCGTTATCTTGTTTGTTGTTACCCTCCCACACGTGATAAATTAAAATAAATAGATATAATATTTACACATTTTCATAATTCACATTCATACTAATTTACTAACCTATACTACAACTAAATTGGAGGTCGGAAGATTATCGTGATCTTGCGGCCTCCTGTCTTTCACACTAATAAATACGTTCAAACTGTATTTACAAGTTCCACTCACACTCTAACCTATCCTAATCTAAATTGTTTGACGGGCCTGTGGAGTACTCGATATTCCTCGACAGCCACGTCCTTTCACGCATCCCCTCTCACGCTAATAAATACATTCATTCTGGACAAGCCACTACACTTCGGAAGTATTTCAAAATAGTAGTTATATCGTATATGGTTAGAAAATGATATATATTTTATCTAATGATATATATTTCTTAACTTCAATAAAAATTTAGTATTATTATTAAATTTAAAAAAGGTTTGAGTTTATTTGTTTAGGTAGCAAGATATACCAAAATATAAGCGTGATAAAAAGTAAGTATAACTCTTATGTTAACTGCGCTTCTGAAAATCCGCCTGTCTTTTATTATTGATGTTATTTTAAAATACAAAAGTAAATTTTACGTGGGAGTCAAAGTGAGTTTTAAATAGTTGTTTTCCTGTTTTCAATGTTCACTCTATTAGATCGATAAATGTTGCTATTAGCGGATTGAAATGTCCTTGTAGCTAATTTAAAATCTATTTTTAAAAACAGTTATTTAAATTTTGTTTTATGCATTAAACTCGCCTTATGTACAGACGTGACGGGATTATGTGGGTTGCTGAGAGTCGGAGAAACTTGAAAAAATCATCAATATAACGACTGGTTGGTTGGTAAAACTAAGGACGGAATATTTCATTAATCTAGCTCAAACTATACTAAATTCCTCTTATTTCTTATCAAAAAGCATAAAACAATAATAAACATCTTTATGCATATCTCTCTGACGAGTTAAGATCAAAGAAATAAGAAGAGTGGCGTACTGTCATTGGAAAACTGCAATCTTCCCCTAGTTTTTATAATTTTATTTGTCAGAAAGTTCTTTTCACTGATCCACTTTCACCGGTCATTTATATCGCGACAACCTTTCCTGGACTCAAAACTATTTACTATAGTATCTTGAAGTAGAAAGAAAAAAGCAAAATTGTTAGTTCTTTTTTCAAGAAGGTAAAGTTAGTAGAAGTGAGGGTAATAATTTGTTTAAGAGGAGATGTTTCACTGTATCCCGACAGATTGATTAGTCAACGGAGGCTGAAGATAATGGGGAGAGAAAGAGAGGGAGAGGAGAGAGAGAGGAGAGAGGAGAGTGAGAGAGAGAGCAGAGTGAGAGAGAGGGAGGGAGAGAGAGAAGAGAGAGGGCGATGAGAGAGGAGAGTGAGAGAGAGAGGAGAGAGTGGGAGGGAGAGAGGAGAGATAGGAGAGAGAGGGGAGAGAGAGGGGAGAGAGAGGAGAGAGGAGAGTGAGAGAGAGAGCAGAGTGAGAGAGAGGGAGGGAGAGAGAGAAGAGAGAGGGAGATGAGAGAGGAGAGTGAGAGAGAGAGGAGAGAGAGGGAGGGAGAGAGGAGAGATAGGAGAGAGAGGGGAGAGAGAGAGGAGAGAGAGGAGAGAGGAGAGTGAGGGAGAGAGCAGAGTGAGAGAGAGGGAGGGAGAGAGAGGGAGGGAGAGAGAGAAGAGAGAGGGAGATGAGAGAGGAGAGTGAGAGAGAGGAGAGAGAGGAGAGAGAGGGAGAGAGAGAGATAGGAGATAGAGAGNAGGGGAGAGAGAGAGGGGAGAGAGAGAGAGGAGAGAGGAGAGTGAGAGAGAGGGAGATGAGAGAGGAGCGTGAGAGAGAGAGGAGAGAGAGGGAGGGAGAGCGGAGAGAGAGGGGGGAGAGAGAGGAGAGAGGAGAGTGAGAGAGAGAGCAGAGTGTGAGACAGGGAGGGAGAGAGAGAGAAGAGAGAGGGAGATAAGAGAGGAGAGTGAGAGAGAGAGAGAGAGAGAGAGAGAGAGAGAGAGAGAGAGGAGAGAGGAGAGTGAGAGAGAGAGCAGAGTGAGAGAGAGGGAGGGAGAGAGAAGAGAGAAGGAGAGAGGGGGAGAGAGAGGAGAAAGAGGAGAGAGATAAGAGAGGAGAGTGAGAGAGAGGGGGTGAGAGAGGGGAAAGAGGAGAGAGATAAGAGAGGAGAGTGAGAGAGAGGAGAGAGGGAGGGGCGAGGGAGAGAGATGGGGAGAGAGCGGATAGTGAGAGAGGAAAGTGAGAGATAGAGGAGAGAGAGGGAGAGAGAGAGAAAGGAAGAGAGAGTGAGTAGGGAAAAAAAGAGAAGAGCGTTAGAAAATTGTGTTAGTGTGCCTAGAAGTGAGTGAGAGCGTACGTTTGTGTAAGGTGGGTCTATATGCGTATAAGTTGATTGGTTGACTGGTAAGAAATACTCATATCATCTTCGAATGCGAAACAACAGCTCAATGGTGGTTTAACCTCGTACGGAAAAGACTTAGGGAATCAAACTTCAGCAGCAACAGTCAATGACCTGAATCTAAGAAGAAGGATTGAGTCTATTGACTGAACTAAAGGCCGCCACACACGATCAAACATGCCTGACAAACATGGTTTGTCAAACATGTTTGAAGTTTGACGTTGCACCCACACGGTCAAACTTGTTTTTTAAAAACTTCTGTCCAACACGCTTCAAGTTTCAGTTTCAAATAGTTGCTGGTTGAGTTTAGTTCATTTTAAAATAGATTTTAATTTTATTAGTTATATTTACTGCCTGATGGCAACCTTGGGGTTTCTTGATCTGCGATAAACTCCAGTGATTTGTAATACCAAAGACTTGGTTCGTGTATGTCTTCGGCCCCTGCGCCAGATCTTGCGGAGTTCAAGACCTTCTTGTGTTCCCTTCTCCAAGAAGTTCGCAATGAATTGATTTTTTATTTCAAATCAGCTACAGTAGCACCGGGTTCAATTTCGTGTAACTTGGAGAGAAGGTTGTTGAGCGCAGCATTCTTCTTATCGCTGTTACTGTAATCCTTACTTTTCACAAGCCAGAGTTCAGGAAATGTTTTGTATTGTTCAATAAACTCACTCAAAAAAGTTTTGTTCCACACGTTGATCGGTTCAATCAATAAAACTAGTATGTAAACAGAAATTATGAGTCATATCAACCAAACTATGAAATTGCATAGCAACCAAACTATGACAGATACAAAGAAACAGTTGTAGTTGAATGATAAGATTGTTGGATGGTTTGAAGGTTTGACGGTTTGATGCTCGCCCACACGATCAAAGTTGCTTGTCAAACCTCATGTTTGACAGCACGATTTCTAGCAGAGCCTGAAAACCATCAAACACGCCTTCAAACCTTTAAACATGAACCCACACACGATCAAACATGCTTGACAAACATGTTTGTCCAGCATGTTTGATCGTGTGTGGCGGCCTTAAGGAACTAGGAAGGTAAAATAAGCCAGAAGGCTGCAGTGCCTGGGGAATACAAACCCCGCTTTCTCGTATCCTTTCCACCATACCATACCATCTATACAAATTATTTCTCCTCTAGTAAAATTGCTATTGGTGTACGGCGTTCAAATCAGTTTATGTTAAAAAAGTCGCTGAAGATGGTCTATATTAAGCCGAAACGCGTCTGACGAAATTAACGGCTATTGTGGAAAAGAATTTATTTCTTACCAATAAACTCATTATGGAGTTCCACAAAATTAACACTATAAAACAATTTAAAAAAGTATGTGCGATGCTTATGAGCTAGTGAGAATGTGTGTCCTTGCGCGTTTGTATGAGTGAATAGCTTTAATACAATTTCACTCCATTCTTTTTAACCTTGCCTATTTCTTTTTTCTTAACTCCATATTGTTATGCATTTCATGTAGTTATTACATTTATGTTGTTGGGGGCGTCGGTGCCCGCAACGGTTTAGGGGTTGACACGGCGTTCATCACTGTAAGGTGAAGGTCCCGGGTTCGAATCCAGCGGCCCTGCATTCGAACCCGACATACTTACAAATGTTTTTTTTTTTTTTTTCAAAAATTATGTTGTTTGTTGTAAATGAATTTTGTAAAAAAAAAAAAAAAACATTATCCGTAGGGAATCGGGCTCCGTATTCAAGGATTCTGTCAAATTGATCATTATGTAAATCGCTCCTTAAAAAAATACAAATTGTCAATGCTGTCTCAGGCCAAAGAAACTTGATCAATTTTCACAAACTGCTCGTAAATATGAAGATTACCATCCTTTATTAATTTTATTCTCAATTGTAAACAGTGTAATATATTTGATTATATAACGGTTGTTCAATTTAAAGGACGTCGCGTTTCGTCGTATATTTTTGGGTATAATATTTTTATTTAGAAAAAATAAATTTTTTTGTTACACTTTTGTATTTTTATGTTAGTCTTTTATTTCTAATTAGACTGTAAGTCGGTATTTACTGTTTATTTTTTATTGGCGGTTTGGTTAAAGTAGTTGGAGAGCATAAGTGAGCTAACAGGTGCCTAGAAGCGAAAGCTGTGCATTCGTTTTCTAATTGAGCCCAAATGAGCTAAGATACTCCACCAAATCCTACTTGACAGATCAAACAGGCCGTTTCTCCGAGTAGTTCTTGCACAATTCCCGTGTGAGAAAGAAAACTCCGGGAACGTTCACCGTTTGGAAATGTCGTTGGACAGTGACACGTTTGCAAATGGCTTTGATTTGTTGTCCAACTCGGCAGTCGATTGAATTCCTAATCTCGCTTCCTCATTTGCCACACAGTCGACATTTTATGTATGTAAGCGGTTACGGGGCTTATGGCGTGGCGAAGTTCGCGTATTCCTGGATTTTAAATGAGACACGATAAAAATATTTGGCACATTATCGTTAAGATCGTCTGCAATAAATATCCTGGAGCTGGAGTTGTTGGACTTTCGTGTGGACATGTTTCCACAATTAATTCAGGATAAAGTCCATATTCAAGATCCTGAAATGGCGAATATTACTTTATTCCAATACAAAATGTAATTCACTAATTTCGTGGTCGGCTTGACCAATTAATATATTACAATTAATTAAGGTTTTCAGTTGAGATAAAAAAGTCAATGGCACGAGCGGGATTCGAACCCACGATCTTTGGCTAGATTCGCCGCTGCTCTACCACTTGAGCTATCGTGACCTCGATCCACTCGCACACCAACTTCCTAACTCAACCCCACCTTTTGAATTTTCCCTCTTTTTTGCCATTTTTCAATGCCAAATTTGCCAAAATTCAAAAGGTGGGGTTGAGATGGGAAGTTAGTGTCCGAGTGGATCGAGGTCACGATAGCTCAAGTGGTAGAGCAGCGGCGTATCAATCCGAAGATCGTGGGTTCGAATCTCGCTCGTGCCATTGACTTTTTTACCTCAACTAAAAACCTTAATTAATTGTAATATATTAATTGGTCAAGCGGACAACGAAA